>NW_027415123.1:0-115706 GCF_964106895.1 Numenius arquata
GGCTGGCAGTGTTCCGTAGGGTCCTCTAGGGTTGAGTAAGTGCCCGTAGGAGTCTGTGGGATTCTGTAAGGTTCCGGAGGGTTCTGCAGGGTTCCGTAGGGGCCCGTAGAGTTCCGTAGTGGCTGGTAAAGTTCCGTAGAGCCCTGTGGGGTTCTGTATGGACCTGTAGGGTTCCGGAGAGGCCTGCAGGGTTCTGTAAGTGCCCGCAGGTGTCTGTAGGGTTCCGTAGGGGTCTGTAGGGTTCCGTAGGCACCTGCAGTGTTCTGTAGGAGCCCATAGGGTTTTCGTGAGGTTCCGTTGTGTTGCTAAGGGTCTTGTAGAGTGCTGTCGGGTCCTGGAGTATTCTGTAGGGTTCCAGAGGGGCTCGTAGGGTTCCGTCGAAATCTGTAGGCTTCCCTAGGGGCCCGTGGAGTCCCGTAGATTTCCGTAGGGGCCTGTAGGGTTGTGTAAGTGCCCGCAGGGGTTGGTAGGAGCTTGTAGGGTGCCATATGTTTCCGGAGGGTTGTGTAGGGTTCCGTAGGGGCCTGTGGTGTTCCCTAGGGGCCTGTAGAGTCTCGTACAGTTCCGTAGGGTCCTGTAGGTTTCCATAAGCGCCCGCAGAGGTCTGAAGGGGCCTGTACTGTTCCGTAAGGATTCATAGGGTTCTGTAGAGCTTCTTAGGTTCCCTAGAGGCCTGTAGAGTACCGCAGGAGCCAGTGGTGTTATGTAGGGGACCATAAGGTTCCTTCCATAGGGGCTGGCAGTGTTCCGTAGGGGCCTGTAGGGTTGTGTAAGTGCCCGCAGCAGTCTGTAGGAGTCTGTCGGATTCTATAAGGTTCCGGAGGGTTCTGCAGGTTTCCGTAGGGGCCCGTAGAGTTCCGTAGTGGCTGGTAAAGTTCCGTAGGGCCCTGTGGGGTTCTGTATGGACCTGTAGGGTTCCGTAGGGGCCTGCAGGGTTCTGTAAGTGCCCGCAGGTGTCTGTAGGGTTCAGTAGGGGTCTGTAGGGTTCCGTAGGCACCTGCAGTGTTCTGTAGGAGCCCATAGGGTTTTAGTGAGGTTCCGTTGTGTCGCTAAGGGTCTTGTAGAGTGCTGTCGGGTCCTGGAGTATTCTGTAGGGTTCCAGAGGGGCTCGTAGGGTTCCGTCGAAATCTGTAGGCTTCCCTAGGGGCCCGTGGAGTCCCGTAGATTTCCGTAGGGGCCTGTAGGGTTGTGTAAGTGCCCGCAGGGGTTGGTAGGAGCTTGTAGGGTGCCATATGTTTCCGGAGGGTTGTGTAGGGTTCCGTAGGGGCCTGTGGTGTTCCCTAGGGGCCTGTAGAGTCTCGTACAGTTCCGTAGGGTCCTGTAGGTTTCCATAAGCGCCCGCAGAGGTCTGAAGGGGCCCGTACTGTTCCGTAAGGATCCATAGGGCTCCGTAGAGCTTCATAGATTCCCTAGAGGCCTGTAGAGTACCGCAGGAGCCAGTAGTGTTCTGTAGGGCCCCGTAAGGTTCCTTCCATAGAGGCTGGCAGTGTTCCGTAGGGTCCTCTAGGGTTGAGTAAGTGCCCACAGGAGTCTGTAGGAATCCGTGGGATTCTGTAAGGTTCTGGAGGGTTCTGCAGGGTTCCGTAGGGGCCCGTAGAGTTCCGTAGTGGCTCGTAAAGTTCCCTAGGGCCCTGTACCGTTCCGTAACTGCCTGCAAGGGTCTTTAGGCTTCCATAGGGGCTTGTAGGGTTCCATAAAGTTCCGCGGGTTCCTGCAGAGTTCTGCAAGTGCCCGCAAGGGCCTGTAGGGGCCCACAGTGTTTCTGTCAGGTTCCGTAGAGTTCCGTAGGGGCCATAGGCTTCCGTAGCGGCTGGTAGTATTCCGTAGGGGTCTGTAGGGTTCCGTAGGGGTCTGTAGGGTTCCGTAGGCGCCTGCAGTGTTCTGTAGGAGCCCATAGGGTTTTCGTGAGGTTCCGTTGTGTTGCTAAGGGTCTTGTAGAGTGCTGTCGGGTCCTGGAGTATTCTGTAGGGTTCCAGAGGGGCTCGTAGGGTTCCGTCGAAATCTGTAGGCTTCCCTAGGGGCCCGTGGAGTCCCGTCGATTTCCGTAGGGGCCTGTAGGGTTGTGTAAGTGCCCGCAGGGGTTGGTAGGAGCTTGTAGGGTGCCATAAGTTTCCAGAGGGTTGTGTAGGGTTCCGTAGGGGCCTGTGGTGTTCCCTAGGGGCCTGTAGAGTCTCGTACGTTTCTGTAGGGGCCTGTGGTTTTCCCTAGGGGCCTGTAGAGTCTCGTACAGTTCCGTAGGGTCCTGTAGGTTTCCATAAGCGCCCGCAGAGGTCTGAAGGGGCCTGTACTGTTCCGTAAGGATTCATAGGGTTCTGTAGAGCTTCTTAGGTTCCCTAGAGGCCTGTAGAGTACCGCAGGAGCCAGTGGTGTTATGTAGGGGACCATAAGGTTCCTTCCATAGGGGCTGGCAGTGTTCCGTAGGGGCCTGTAGGGTTGTGTAAGTGCCCGCAGCAGTCTGTAGGAGTCTGTGGGATTCTGTAAGGTTCCGGAGGGTTGTGTAGGGTTCCGTAGGGGCCTATAGAGTTCCATAGTGGCTGGTAAAGTTCCCTAGGGCCCTGTACCGTTCCGTAACTGCCTGCAAGGGTCTTTAAGCTTCCGTAGGGGCTGGTAGGGTTCCATAAAGTTCTGTGGGTTCCTGCAGAGTTCTGCAAGTGCCCACAAGGGCCTGTAGGGGCCCACAGTGTTTCTGTCAGGTTCCGTAGAGTTCCATAGGCGCCATAGGTTTCCGTAGCGGCTGATAGTATTCCGTAGGGGTCTGTAGGGTTCCGTAGGCACCTGCAGTGTTCTGTAGGAGCCCATAGGGTTTTCGTGAGGTTCCGTTGTGTTGCTAAGGGTCTTGTAGAGTGCTGTCGGGTCCTGGAGTATTCTGTAGGGTTCCAGAGGGGCTCGTAGGGTTCCGTCGAAATCTGTAGGCTTCCCTAGGGGCCCGTGGAGACCCGTAGATTTCCGTAGGGGCCTGTAGGGTTGTGTAAGTGCCCGCAGGGGTTGGTAGGAGCTTGTAGGGTGCCATATGTTTCCGGAGGGTTGTGTAGGGTTCCGTAGGGGCCTGTGGTGTTCCCTAGGGGCCTGTAGAGTCTCGTACAGTTCCGTCGGGTCCTGTAGGTTTCCATAAGCGCTCGCAGAGTTTTGAAGGGACCCGTACTGTTCCGTAAGGATCCATAGGGTTCCGTAGAGCTTCGTAGGTTCCCTAGAGGCCTGTAGAGTACCGCAGGAGCCAGTAGTGTTCTGTTGGGGTCCGTAGGGTTCCTTCCATAGGGGCTGGCAGTGTTCCGTAGGGTCCTCTAGGGTTGAGTAAGTGCCCGCAGGAGTCTGTAGGAGTCTGTGGGATTCTGTAAGGTTCTGGAGGGTTCTGCCGGGTTCCGCAGGGGCCTGTAGAGTTCCGCAGTGGCTGGTAAAGTTCCGTAGGTGCCTGTACCGTTCTGTAACTGCCTGCAAGGGTCTTTAGGCTTCCGTAGGGGCTGGTAGGGTTCCATAAAGTTCCGCGGGTTCCTGCATTGTTCTGCAAGTGCCCGCAAGGGCCTGTAGGGGCCCACAGTGTTTCTGTCAGGTTCCGTAGAGTTCCGTAGGGGCCATAGGCTTCCGTAGAGGCTGGTAGTATTCCGTAGGGGTCTGTAGGGTTCCGTAGGCACCTGCAGTGTTCTGTAGGAGCCCATAGGGTTTTCGTGAGGTTCCGTTGTGTTGCTAAGGGTCTTGTAGAGTGCTGTCGGGTCCTGGAGTATTCTGTAGGGTTCCAGAGGGGCTCGTAGGGTTCCGTCGAAATCTGTAGGCTTCCCTAGGGGCCCGTGGAGTCCCGTAGATTTCCGTAGGGGCCTGTAGGGTTGTGTAAGTGCCCGCAGGGGTTGGTAGTAGCGTGTAGGGTGTCATATGTTTCCAGAGGGTTGTGTAGGGTTCCGTAGGGGCCTGTGGTGTTCCCAAGGGGCCATAGAGTCTCGTACAGTTCCGTAGGGGCCTGTGGTGTTCCCTAGGGGCCTGTAGAGTCTCGTACAGTTCCGTCGGGTCCTGTAGGTTTCCATAAGCGCCCGCAGAGGTCTGAAGGGGCCTGTACTGTTCCGTAAGGATCCATAGGGTTCCGTAGAGCTTCGTAGGTTCCCTAGAGGCCTGTAGAGTACCGCAGGAGCCAGTGGTGTTATGTAGGGGCCCATAAGGTTCCTTCCATAGTGGCTGGCAGTGTTCCGTAGGGTCCTCTAGGGTTGAGTAAGTGCCCGCAGGAGTCTGTAGGAGTCTGTGGGATTCTGTAAGGTTCTGGAGGGTTCTGCCGGGTTCCGCAGGGGCCTGTAGAATTCCGTAGTGGCTGGTAAAGTTCCGTAGGGCCCTGTGGGGTTCTCTATGGACCTGTAGTGTTCCGTAGGGGCCTGCAGGGTTCTGTAAGTGCCCGCAGGTGTCTGTAGGGTTCCGTAGGGGTCTGTAGGGTTCCGTAGGCACCTGCAGTGTTCTGTAGGAGCCCATAGGGTTTTCGTGAGGTTCCGTTGTGTTGCTAAGGGTCTTGTAGAGTGCTGTCGGGTCCTGGAGTATTCTGTAGGGTTCCAGAGGGGCTCGTAGGGTTCCGTCGAAATCTGTAGGCTTCCCTAGGGGCCCGTGGAGTCCCGTAGATTTCCGTAGGGGCCTGTAGGGTTGTGTAAGTGCCCGCAGGAGTCTGTAGGAATCCGTGGGATTCTGTAAGGTTCCGGAGGGTTGTGTAGGGTTCCGTAGGGGCCTGTAGAGTTCCATAGTGGCTGGTAAAGTTCCCTAGGGCCCTGTACCGTTCCGTAACTGCCTGCAAGGGTCTTTAAGCTTCCGTAGGGGCTGGTAGGGTTCCATAAAGTTCCGTGGGTTCCTGCAGAGTTCTGCAAGTGCCCACAAGGGCCTGTAGGGGCCCACAGTGTTTCTGTCAGGTTCCGTAGAGTTCCATAGGCGCCATAGGTTTCCGTAGCGGCTGATAGTATTCCGTAGGGGTCTGTAGGGTTCCGTAGGCACCTGCAGTGTTCTGTAGGAGACCATAGGGTTTTCGTGAGGTTCCGTTGTGTTGCTAAGGGTCTTGTAGAGTGCTGTCGGGTCCTGGAGTATTCTGTAGGGTTCCAGAGGGGCTCGTAGGGTTCCGTCGAAATCTGTAGGCTTCCCTAGGGGCCAGTGGAGACCCGTAGATTTCCGTAGGGGCCTGTAGGGTTGTGTAAGTGCCCGCAGGGGTTGGTAGGAGCTTGTAGGGTGCCATATGTTTCCGGAGGGTTGTGTAGGGTTCCGTAGGGGCCTGTGGTGTTCCCTAGGGGCCTGTAGAGTCTCGTACGGTTCCGTCGGGTCCTGTAGGTTTCCATAAGCGCTCGCAGAGGTTTGAAGGGACCCGTACTGTTCCGTAAGGATCCATAGGGTTCCGTAGAGCTTCGTAGGTTCCCTAGAGGCCTGTAGAGTACCGCAGGAGCCAGTAGTGTTCTGTTGGGGTCCGTAGGGTTCCTTCCATAGGGGCTGGCAGTGTTCCGTAGGGTCCTCTAGGGTTGAGTAAGTGCCCGCAGGAGTCTGTAGGAGTCTGTGGGATTCTGTAAGGTTCTGGAGGGTTCTGCCGGGTTCCGCAGGGGCCTGTAGAGTTCCGCAGTGGCTGGTAAAGTTCCGTAGGTGCCTGTACCGTTCTGTAACTGCCTGCAAGGGTCTTTAGGCTTCCGTAGGGGCTGGTAGGGTTCCATAAAGTTCCGCGGGTTCCTGCATTGTTCTGCAAGTGCCCGCAAGGGCCTGTAGGGGCCCACAGTGTTTCTGTCAGGTTCCGTAGAGTTCCGTAGGGGCCATAGGCTTCCGTAGAGGCTGGTAGTATTCCGTAGGGGTCTGTAGGGTTCCGTAGGCACCTGCAGTGTTCTGTAGGAGCCCATAGGGTTTTCGTGAGGTTCCGTTGTGTTGCTAAGGGTCTTGTAGAGTGCTGTCGGGTCCTGGAGTATTCTGTAGGGTTCCAGAGGGGCTCGTAGGGTTCCGTCGAAATCTGTAGGCTTCCCTAGGGGCCCGTGGAGTCCCGTAGATTTCCGTAGGGGCCTGTAGGGTTGTGTAAGTGCCCGCAGGGGTTGGTAGTAGCGTGTAGGGTGTCATATGTTTCCAGAGGGTTGTGTAGGGTTCCGTAGGGGCCTGTGGTGTTCCCAAGGGGCCATAGAGTCTCGTACAGTTCCGTAGGGGCCTGTGGTGTTCCCTAGGGGCCTGTAGAGTCTCGTACAGTTCCGTCGGGTCCTGTAGGTTTCCATAAGCGCCCGCAGAGGTCTGAAGGGGCCTGTACTGTTCTGTAAGGATCCATAGGGTTCCGTAGAGCTTCGTAGGTTCCCTAGAGGCCTGTAGAGTACCGCAGGAGCCAGTGGTGTTATGTAGGGGCCCATAAGGTTCCTTCCATAGTGGCTGGCAGTGTTCCGTAGGGTCCTCTAGGGTTGAGTAAGTGCCCGCAGGAGTCTGTAGGAGTCTGTGGGATTCTGTAAGGTTCTGGAGGGTTCTGCCGGGTTCCGCAGGGGCCTGTAGAGTTCCGCAGTGGCTGGTAAAGTTCCGTAGGTGCCTGTACCGTTCCGTAACTGCCTGCAAGGGTCTTTAGGCTTCCGTAGGGGCTGGTAGGGTTCCATAAAGTTCCGCGGGTTCCTGCATTGTTCTGCAAGTGCCCGCAAGGGCCTGTAGGGGCCCACAGTGTTTCTGTCAGGTTCCGTAGAGTTCCGTAGGGGCCATAGGCTTCCGTAGAGGCTGGTAGTATTCCGTAGGGGTCTGTAGGGTTCCGTAGGCACCTGCAGTGTTCTGTAGGAGCCCATAGGGTTTTCGTGAGGTTCCGTTGTGTTGCTAAGGGTCTTGTAGAGTGCTGTCGGGTCCTGGAGTATTCTGTAGGGTTCCAGAGGGGCTCGTAGGGTTCCGTCGAAATCTGTAGGCTTCCCTAGGGGCCCGTGGAGACCCGTAGATTTCCGTAGGGGCCTGTAGGGTTGTGTAAGTGCCCGCAGGGGTTGGTATTAGCGTGTAGGGTGTCATATGTTTCCAGAGGGTTGTGTAGGGTTCCGTAGGGGCCTGTGGTGTTCCCAAGGGGCCATAGAGTCTCGTACAGTTCCGTAGGGGCCTGTGGTGTTCCCTAGGGGCCTGTAGAGTCTCGTACAGTTCCGTCGGGTCCTGTAGGTTTCCATAAGCGCCCGCAGAGGTCTGAAGGGGCCTGTACTGTTCTGTAAGGATCCATAGGGTTCCGTAGAGCTTCGTAGGTTCCCTAGAGGCCTGTAGAGTACCGCAGGAGCCAGTGGTGTTATGTAGGGGCCCATAAGGTTCCTTCCATAGTGGCTGGCAGTGTTCCGTAGGGTCCTCTAGGGTTGTGTAAGTGCCCGTAGGAGTCTGTGGGATTCTGTAAGGTTCCGGAGGGTTCTGCAGGGTTCCGTAGGGGCCCGTAGAGTTCCGTAGTGGCTGGTAAAGTTCCGTAGGGCCCTGTGGGGTTCTGTATGGACCTGTGGGGTTCCGTAGGGGCCTGCAGGGTTCTGTAAGTGCCCGCAGGTGTCTGTAGGGTTCCGTAGGGGTCTGTAGGGTTCCGTAGGCGCCTGCAGTGTTCTGTAGGAGCCCATAGGGTTTTAGTGAGGTTCCGTTGTGCCGCTAAGGGTCTTGTAGAGTGCTGTCGGGTCCTGGAGTATTCTGTAGGGTTCCAGAGGGGCTCGTAGGGGTCCGTCGAAATCTGTAGGCTTCCCTAGGGGCCCGTGGAGTCCCGTAGATTTCCGTAGGGGCCTGTAGGGTTGTGTAAGTGCCCGCAGGAGTCTGTAGGAATCCGTGGGATTCTGTAAGGTTCCGGAGGGTTGTGTAGGGTTCCGTAGGGGCCTGTAGAGTTCCATAGTGGCTGGTAAAGTTCCCTAGGGCCCTGTACCGTTCCGTAACTGCCTGCAAGGGTCTTTAGGCTTCCGTAGGGGCTGGTAGGGTTCCATAAAGTTCCGCGGGTTCCTGCAGAGTTCTGCAAGTGCCCGCAAGGGCCTGTAGGGGCCCACAGTGTTTCTGTCAGGTTCCGTAGAGTTGCGTAGGTGCCATAGGTTTCCGTAGCGGCTGGTAGTATTCCGTAGGGGTCTGTAGGGTTCCGTAGGCACCTGCAGTGTTCTGTAGGAGCCCATAGGGTTTTCGTGAGGTTCCATTGTGCCGCTAAGGGTCTTGTAGAGTGCTGTCGGGTCCTGGAGTATTCCGTAGGTTTCCAGAGGGGCTCGTAGGGTTCCGTCGAAATCTGTAGGCTTCCCTAGGGGCCCGTGGAGCCCCGTAGATTTCCGTAGGGGCCTGTAGGCTTGTGTAAGTGCCCGCAGGGGTTGGTAGGAGCTTGTAGGGTGCCATATGTTTCCGGAGGGTTGTGTAGGGTTCCGTAGGGGCCTGTGGTGTTCCCTAGGGGCCTGTAGAGTCTCGTATGGTTCCGTAGGGGCCTGTGGTGTTCCCTAGGGGCCTGTAGAGTCTCGTACAGTTCCGTCGGGTCCTGTAGGTTTCCATAAGCGCCCGCAGAGGTCTGAAGGGGCCCGTACTGTTCTGTAAGGATCCATAGGGTTCCGTAGAGCTTCGTAGGTTCCCTAGAGGCCTGTAGAGTACCGCAGGAGCCAGTGGTGTTATGTAGGGGCCCATAAGGTTCCTTCCATAGTGGCTGGCAGTGTTCCGTAGGGTCCTCTAGGGTTGTGTAAGTGCCCGTAGGAGTCTGTGGGATTCTTTAAGGTTCCGGAGCGTTCTGCAGGGTTCCGTAGGGGCCCGTAGAGTTCCGTAGTGGCTGGTAAAGTTCCGTAGGGCCCTGTGGGGTTCTGTATGGACCTGTAGGGTTCCGTAGGGGCCTGCAGGGTTCTGTAACTGCCCGCAGGTGTCTGTAGGGTTCCGTAGGGGTCTGTAGGGTTCCGTAGGCGCCTGCAGTGTTCTGTAGGAGCCCATAGGGTTTTAGTGAGGTTCCGTTGTGCCGCTAAGGGTCTTGTAGAGTGCTGTCGGGTCCTGGAGTATTCTGTAGGGTTCCAGAGGGGCTCGTAGGGTTCCGTCGAAATCTGTAGGCTTCCCTAGGGGCCCGTGAAGTCCCGTAGATTTCCGTAGGGGCCTGTAGGGTTGTGTAAGTGCCCGCAGGAGTCTGTAGGAATCCGTGGGATTCTGTAAGGTTCCGGAGGGTTGTGTAGGGTTCCGTAGGGGCCTGTAGAGTTCCATAGTGGCTGGTAAAGTTCCCTAGGGCCCTGTACCGTTCTGTAACTGCCTGCAAGGGTCTTTAAGCTTCCGTAGGGGCTGGTAGGGTTCCATAAAGTTCCGTGGGTTCCTGCAGAGTTCTGCAAGTGCCCACAAGGGCCTGTAGGGGCCCACAGTGTTTCTGTCAGGTTCCGTAGAGTTCCATAGGTGCCATAGGTTTCCGTAGCGGCTGATAGTATTCCGTAGGGGTCTGTAGGGTTCCGTAGGCACCTGCAGTGTTCTGTAGGAGACCATAGGGTTTTCGTGAGGTTCCGTTGTGTTGCTAAGGGTCTTGTAGAGTGCTGTCGGGTCCTGGAGTATTCTGTAGGGTTCCAGAGGGGCTCGTAGGGTTCCGTCGAAATCTGTAGGCTTCCCTAGGGGCCCGTGGAGACCCGTAGATTTCCGTAGGGGCCTGTAGGGTTGTGTAAGTGCCCGCAGGGGTTGGTAGGAGCTTGTAGGGTGCCATATGTTTCCGGAGGGTTGTGTAGGGTTCCGTAGGGGCCTGTGGTGTTCCCTAGGGGCCTGTAGAGTCTCGTACAGTTCCGTAGAGTCCTGTAGGTTTCCATAAGCGCCCGCAGAGGTTTGAAGGGACCCGTACTGTTCCGTAAGGATCCATAGGGTTCCGTAGAGCTTCGTAGGTTCCCCAGAGGCCTGTAGAGTACCGCAGGAGCCAGTAGTGTTCTGTTGGGGTCCGTAAGGTTCCTTCCATAGGGGCTGGCAGTGTTCCGTAGGGTCCTCTAGGGTTGTGTAAGTGCCCGCAGGAGTCTGTAGGAGTCTGTGGGATCCTGTAAGGTTCTGGAGGGTTCTGCTGGGTTCCGCAGGGGCCTGTAGAGTTCCGCAGTGGCTGGTAAAGTTCCGTAGGGGCCTGTACCGTTCCGTAACTGCCTGCAAGGTTCTTTAGGCTTCCGTAGGGGCTGGTAGGGTTCCATAAAGTTTTGTGGGTTCCTGCAGAGTTCTGCAAGTGCCCACAAGGGCCTGTAGGGGCCCACAGTGTTTCTGTCAGGTTCCGTAGAGTTCCGTAGGTGCCATAGGTTTCCGTAGCGGCTGATAGTATTCCGTAGGGGTCTGTAGGGTTCCGTAGGCACCTGCAGTGTTCTGTAGGAGACCATAGGGTTTTCGTGAGGTTCCGTTGTGTTGCTAAGGGTCTTGTAGAGTGCTGTCGGGTCCTGGAGTATTCTGTAGGGTTCCAGAGGGGCTCGTAGGGTTCCGTCGAAATCTGTAGGCTTCCCTAGGGGCCCGTGGAGACCCGTAGATTTCCGTAGGGGCCTGTAGGGTTGTGTAAGTGCCCGCAGGGGTTGGTAGGAGCTTGTAGGGTGCCATATGTTTCCGGAGGGTTGTGTAGGGTTCCGTAGGGGCCTGTGGTGTTCCCTAGGGGCCTGTAGAGTCTCGTAGAGTTCCGTAGGGTCCTGTAGGTTTCCATAAGCGCCCGCAGAGGTCTGAAGGTGCCCGTACTGTTCCGTAAGGATCCATAGGGTTCCGTAGAGCTTCGTAGGTTCCCTAGAGGCCTGTAGAGTACCGCAGGAGCCAGTAGTCTTATGTAGGGGCCCGTAAGGTTCCTTCCATAGGGGCTGGCAGTGTTCCGTAGGGTCCTCTAGGGTTGAGTAAGTGCCCGCAGGAGTCTGTAGGAGTCTGTGGGATTCTGTAAGGTTCTGGAGGGTTCTGCCGGGTTCCGCAGGGGCCTGTAGAGTTCCGCACTGGCTGGTAAAGTTCCGTAGGTGCCTGTACCGTTCCGTAACTGCCTGCAAGGGTCTTTAGGCTTCCGTAGGGGCTGGTAGGGTTCCATAAAGTTCCGCGGGTTCCTGCAGAGTTCTGCAAGTGCCCGCAAGGGCCTGTAGGGGCCCACAGTGTTTCTGTCAGGTTCCGTAGAGTTCCATAGGGGCCATAGGCTTCCGTAGAGGCTGGTAGTATTCCGTAGGGGTCTGTAGGGTTCCGTAGGCACCTGCAGTGTTCTGTAGGAGCCCATAGGGTTTTCGTGAGGTTCCGTTGTGTTGCTAAGGGTCTTGTAGAGTGCTGTCGGGTCCTGGAGTATTCTGTAGGGTTCCAGAGGGGCTCGTAGGGTTCCGTCGAAATCTGTAGGCTTCCCTAGGGGCCCGTGGAGTCCCGTAGATTTCCGTATGGGCCTGTAGGGTTGTGTAAGTGCCCGCAGGGGTTGGTAGGAGCTTGTAGGGTGCCATAAGTTTCCAGAGGGTTGTGTAGGGTTCCGTAGGGGCCTGTGGTGTTCCCTAGGGGCCTGTAGAGTCTCGTACGGTTCCGTAGGGGCCTGTGGTGTTCCCTAGGGGCCTGTAGAGTCTCGTACAGTTCCGTAGGGTCCTGTAGGTTTCCATAAGCGCCCGCAGAGGTCTGAAGGGGCCCGTACTGTTCCGTAAGGATCCATAGGGTTCCGTAGAGCTTCGTAGGTTCCCTAGAGGCCTGTAGAGTACCGCAGGAGCCAGTAGTCTTATGTAGGGGCCCGTAAGGTTCCTTCCATAGGGGCTGGCAGTGTTCCGTAGGGGCCTGTAGGGTTGTGTAAGTGCCCGCAGCAGTCTGTAGGAGTCTGTGGGATTCTTTAAGGTTCCGGAGGGTTCTGCAGGGTTCCGTAGGGGCCCGTAGAGTTCCGTAGTGGCTGGTAAAGTTCCGTAGAGCCCTGTGGGGTTCTGTATGGACCTGTAGGGTTCCGTAGGGGCCTGCAGGGTTCTGTAAGTGCCCGCAGGTGTCTGTAGGGTTCCGTAGGGGTCTGTAGGGTTCCGTAGGCACCTGCAGTGTTCTGTAGGAGCCCATAGGGTTTTCGTGAGGTTCCGTTGTGTTGCTAAGGGTCTTGTAGAGTGCTGTCGGGTCCTGGAGTATTCTGTAGGGTTCCAGAGGGGCTCGTAGGGTTCCGTCGAAATCTGTAGGCTTCCCTAGGGGCCCGTGGAGCCCCGTAGATTTCCGTAGGGGCCTGTAGGGTTGTGTAAGTGCCCGCAGGGGTTGGTAGGAGCTTGTAGGGTGCCATATGTTTCCGGAGGGTTGTGTAGGGTTCCGTAGGGGCCTGTGGTGTTCCCTAGGGGCCTGTAGAGTCTCGTACGGTTCCGTAGGGGCCTGTGGTGTTCCCTAGGGGCCTGTAGAGTCTCGTACAGTTCCGTCGGGTCCTGTAGGTTTCCATAAGCGCCCGCAGAGGTCTGAAGGGGCCCGTACTGTTCCGTAAGGATCCATAGGGTTCCGTAGAGCTTCGTAGGTTCCCTAGAGGCCTGTAGAGTACCGCAGGAGCCAGTAGTGTTCTGTTGGGGTCCGTAGGGTTCCTTCCATAGGGGCTGGCAGTGTTCCGTAGGGTCCTCTAGGGTTGAGTAAGTGCCCGCAGGAGTCTGTAGGAGTCTGTGGGATTCTGTAAGGTTCTGGAGGGTTCTGCCGGGTTCCGCAGGGGCCTGTAGAGTTCCGCAGTGGCTGGTAAAGTTCCGTAGGTGCCTGTACCGTTCCGTAACTGCCTGCAAGGGTCTTTAGGCTTCCGTAGGGGCTGGTAGGGTTCCATAAAGTTCCGCGGGTTCCTGCATTGTTCTGCAAGTGCCCGCAAGGGCCTGTAGGGGCCCACAGTGTTTCTGTCAGGTTCCGTAGAGTTCCGTAGGGGCCATAGGCTTCCGTAGAGGCTGGTAGTATTCCGTAGGGGTCTGTAGGGTTCCGTAGGCACCTGCAGTGTTCTGTAGGAGCCCATAGGGTTTTCGTGAGGTTCCGTTGTGTTGCTAAGGGTCTTGTAGAGTGCTGTCGGGTCCTGGAGTATTCTGTAGGGTTCCAGAGGGGCTCGTAGGGTTCCGTCGAAATCTGTAGGCTTCCCTAGGGGCCCGTGGAGTCCCGTAGATTTCCGTAGGGGCCTGTAGGGTTGTGTAAGTGCCCGCAGGGGTTGGTATTAGCGTGTAGGGTGTCATATGTTTCCAGAGGGTTGTGTAGGGTTCCGTAGGGGCCTGTGGTGTTCCCAAGGGGCCATAGAGTCTCGTACAGTTCCGTAGGGGCCTGTGGTGTTCCCTAGGGGCCTGTAGAGTCTCGTACAGTTCCGTCGGGTCCTGTAGGTTTCCATAAGCGCCCGCAGAGGTCTGAAGGGGCCTGTACTGTTCTGTAAGGATCCATAGGGTTCCGTAGAGCTTCGTAGGTTCCCTAGAGGCCTGTAGAGTACCGCAGGAGCCAGTGGTGTTATGTAGGGGCCCATAAGGTTCCTTCCATAGTGGCTGGCAGTGTTCCGTAGGGTCCTCTAGGGTTGTGTAAGTGCCCGTAGGAGTCTGTGGGATTCTGTAAGGTTCCGGAGGGTTCTGCAGGGTTCCGTAGGGGCCCGTAGAGTTCCGTAGTGGCTGGTAAAGTTCCGTAGGGCCCTGTGGGGTTCTGTATGGACCTGTGGGGTTCCGTAGGGGCCTGCAGGGTTCTGTAAGTGCCCGCAGGTGTCTGTAGGGTTCCGTAGGGGTCTGTAGGGTTCCGTAGGCGCCTGCAGTGTTCTGTAGGAGCCCATAGGGTTTTAGTGAGGTTCCGTTGTGCCGCTAAGGGTCTTGTAGAGTGCTGTCGGGTCCTGGAGTATTCTGTAGGGTTCCAGAGGGGCTCGTAGGGTTCCGTCGAAATCTGTAGGCTTCCCTAGGGGCCCGTGGAGTCCCGTAGATTTCCGTAGGGGCCTGTAGGGTTGTGTAAGTGCCCGCAGGAGTCTGTAGGAATCCGTGGGATTCTGTAAGGTTCCGGAGGGTTGTGTAGGGTTCCGTAGGGGCCTGTAGAGTTCCATAGTGGCTGGTAAAGTTCCCTAGGGCCCTGTACCGTTCCGTAACTGCCTGCAAGGGTCTTTAGGCTTCCGTAGGGGCTGGTAGGGTTCCATAAAGTTCCGCGGGTTCCTGCATTGTTCTGCAAGTGCCCGCAAGGGCCTGTAGGGGCCCACAGTGTTTCTGTCAGGTTCCGTAGAGTTCCGTAGGGGCCATAGGCTTCCGTAGAGGCTGGTAGTATTCCGTAGGGGTCTGTAGGGTTCCGTAGGCACCTGCAGTGTTCTGTAGGAGCCCATAGGGTTTTCGTGAGGTTCCGTTGTGTTGCTAAGGGTCTTGTAGAGTGCTGTCGGGTCCTGGAGTATTCTGTAGGGTTCCAGAGGGGCTCGTAGGGTTCCGTCGAAATCTGTAGGCTTCCCTAGGGGCCCGTGGAGCCCCGTAGATTTCCGTAGGGGCCTGTAGGGTTGTGTAAGTGCCCGCAGGGGTTGGTAGGAGCTTGTAGGGTGTCATATGTTTCCAGAGGGTTGTGTAGGGTTCCGTAGGGGCCTGTGGTGTTCCCAAGGGGCCATAGAGTCTCGTACAGTTCCGTAGGGGCCTGTGGTGTTCCCTAGGGGCCTGTAGAGTCTCGTACAGTTCCGTCGGGTCCTGTAGGTTTCCATAAGCGCCCGCAGAGGTCTGAAGGGGCCTGTACTGTTCTGTAAGGATCCATAGGGTTCCGTAGAGCTTCGTAGGTTCCCTAGAGGCCTGTAGAGTACCGCAGGAGCCAGTGGTGTTATGTAGGGGCCCATAAGGTTCCTTCCATAGTGGCTGGCAGTGTTCCGTAGGGTCCTCTAGGGTTGAGTAAGTGCCCGCAGGAGTCTGTAGGAGTCTGTGGGATTCTGTAAGGTTCTGGAGGGTTCTGCCGGGTTCCGCAGGGGCCTGTAGAGTTCCGCAGTGGCTGGTAAAGTTCCGTAGGTGCCTGTACCGTTCCGTAACTGCCTGCAAGGGTCTTTAGGCTTCCGTAGGGGCTGGTAGGGTTCCATAAAGTTCCGCGGGTTCCTGCATTGTTCTGCAAGTGCCCGCAAGGGCCTGTAGGGGCCCACAGTGTTTCTGTCAGGTTCCGTAGAGTTCCGTAGGGGCCATAGGCTTCCGTAGAGGCTGGTAGTATTCCGTAGGGGTCTGTAGGGTTCCGTAGGCACCTGCAGTGTTCTGTAGGAGCCCATAGGGTTTTCGTGAGGTTCCGTTGTGTTGCTAAGGGTCTTGTAGAGTGCTGTCGGGTCCTGGAGTATTCTGTAGGGTTCCAGAGGGGCTCGTAGGGTTCCGTCGAAATCTGTAGGCTTCCCTAGGGGCCCGTGGAGTCCCGTAGATTTCCGTAGGGGCCTGTAGGGTTGTGTAAGTGCCCGCAGGGGTTGGTATTAGCGTGTAGGGTGTCATATGTTTCCAGAGGGTTGTGTAGGGTTCCGTAGGGGCCTGTGGTGTTCCCAAGGGGCCATAGAGTCTCGTACAGTTCCGTAGGGGCCTGTGGTGTTCCCTAGGGGCCTGTAGAGTCTCGTACAGTTCCGTCGGGTCCTGTAGGTTTCCATAAGCGCCCGCAGAGGTCTGAAGGGGCCTGTACTGTTCTGTAAGGATCCATAGGGTTCCGTAGAGCTTCGTAGGTTCCCTAGAGGCCTGTAGAGTACCGCAGGAGCCAGTGGTGTTATGTAGGGGCCCATAAGGTTCCTTCCATAGTGGCTGGCAGTGTTCCGTAGGGTCCTCTAGGGTTGTGTAAGTGCCCGTAGGAGTCTGTGGGATTCTGTAAGGTTCCGGAGGGTTCTGCAGGGTTCCGTAGGGGCCCGTAGAGTTCCGTAGTGGCTGGTAAAGTTCCGTAGGGCCCTGTGGGGTTCTGTATGGACCTGTGGGGTTCCGTAGGGGCCTGCAGGGTTCTGTAAGTGCCCGCAGGTGTCTGTAGGGTTCCGTAGGGGTCTGTAGGGTTCCGTAGGCGCCTGCAGTGTTCTGTAGGAGCCCATAGGGTTTTAGTGAGGTTCCGTTGTGCCGCTAAGGGTCTTGTAGAGTGCTGTCGGGTCCTGGAGTATTCTGTAGGGTTCCAGAGGGGCTCGTAGGGTTCCGTCGAAATCTGTAGGCTTCCCTAGGGGCGTGTGGAGTCCCGTAGATTTCCGTAGGGGCCTGTAGGGTTGTGTAAGTGCCCGCAGGAGTCTGTAGGAATCCGTGGGATTCTGTAAGGTTCCGGAGGGTTGTGTAGGGTTCCGTAGGGGCCTGTAGAGTTCCATAGTGGCTGGTAAAGTTCCCTAGGGCCCTGTACCGTTCCGTAACTGCCTGCAAGGGTCTTTAGGCTTCCGTAGGGGCTGGTAGGGTTCCATAAAGTTCCGCGGGTTCCTGCAGAGTTCTGCAAGTGCCCGCAAGGGCCTGTAGGGGCCCACAGTGTTTCTGTCAGGTTCCGTAGAGTTGCGTAGGTGCCATAGGTTTCCGTAGCGGCTGGTAGTATTCCGTAGGGGTCTGTAGGGTTCCGTAGGCACCTGCAGTGTTCTGTAGGAGCCCATAGGGTTTTCGTGAGGTTCCATTGTGCCGCTAAGGGTCTTGTAGAGTGCTGTCGGGTCCTGGAGTATTCCGTAGGTTTCCAGAGGGGCTCGTAGGGTTCCGTCGAAATCTGTAGGCTTCCCTAGGGGCCCGTGGAGCCCCGTAGATTTCCGTAGGGGCCTGTAGGCTTGTGTAAGTGCCCGCAGGGGTTGGTAGGAGCTTGTAGGGTGCCATATGTTTCCGGAGGGTTGTGTAGGGTTCCGTAGGGGCCTGTGGTGTTCCCTAGGGGCCTGTAGAGTCTCGTATGGTTCCGTAGGGGCCTGTGGTGTTCCCTAGGGGCCTGTAGAGTCTCGTACAGTTCCGTCGGGTCCTGTAGGTTTCCATAAGCGCCCGCAGAGGTCTGAAGGGGCCCGTACTGTTCTGTAAGGATCCATAGGGTTCCGTAGAGCTTCGTAGGTTCCCTAGAGGCCTGTAGAGTACCGCAGGAGCCAGTGGTGTTATGTAGGGGCCCATAAGGTTCCTTCCATAGTGGCTGGCAGTGTTCCGTAGGGTCCTCTAGGGTTGTGTAAGTGCCCGTAGGAGTCTGTGGGATTCTTTAAGGTTCCGGAGCGTTCTGCAGGGTTCCGTAGGGGCCCGTAGAGTTCCGTAGTGGCTGGTAAAGTTCCGTAGGGCCCTGTGGGGTTCTGTATGGACCTGTAGGGTTCCGTAGGGGCCTGCAGGGTTCTGTAACTGCCCGCAGGTGTCTGTAGGGTTCCGTAGGGGTCTGTAGGGTTCCGTAGGCGCCTGCAGTGTTCTGTAGGAGCCCATAGGGTTTTAGTGAGGTTCCGTTGTGCCGCTAAGGGTCTTGTAGAGTGCTGTCGGGTCCTGGAGTATTCTGTAGGGTTCCAGAGGGGCTCGTAGGGTTCCGTCGAAATCTGTAGGCTTCCCTAGGGGCCCGTGAAGTCCCGTAGATTTCCGTAGGGGCCTGTAGGGTTGTGTAAGTGCCCGCAGGAGACTGTAGGAATCCGTGGGATTCTGTAAGGTTCCGGAGGGTTGTGTAGGGTTCCGTAGGGGCCTGTAGAGTTCCATAGTGGCTGGTAAAGTTCCCTAGGGCCCTGTACCGTTCTGTAACTGCCTGCAAGGGTCTTTAAGCTTCCGTAGGGGCTGGTAGGGTTCCATAAAGTTCCGTGGGTTCCTGCAGAGTTCTGCAAGTGCCAACAAGGGCCTGTAGGGGCCCACAGTGTTTCTGTCAGGTTCCGTAGAGTTCCATAGGTGCCATAGGTTTCCGTAGCGGCTGATAGTATTCCGTAGGGGTCTGTAGGGTTCCGTAGGCACCTGCAGTGTTCTGTAGGAGACCATAGGGTTTTCGTGAGGTTCCGTTGTGTTGCTAAGGGTCTTGTAGAGTGCTGTCGGGTCCTGGAGTATTCTGTAGGGTTCCAGAGGGGCTCGTAGGGTTCCGTCGAAATCTGTAGGCTTCCCTAGGGGCCCGTGGAGACCCGTAGATTTCCGTAGGGGCCTGTAGGGTTGTGTAAGTGCCCGCAGGGGTTGGTAGGAGCTTGTAGGGTGCCATATGTTTCCGGAGGGTTGTGTAGGGTTCCGTAGGGGCCTGTGGTGTTCCCTAGGGGCCTGTAGAGTCTCGTAGAGTTCCGTAGGGTCCTGTAGGTTTCCATAAGCGCCCGCAGAGGTCTGAAGGTGCCCGTACTGTTCCGTAAGGATCCATAGGGTTCCGTAGAGCTTTGTAGGTTCCCTAGAGGCCTGTAGAGTACCGCAGGAGCCAGTAGTGTTCTGTAGGGGCCCGTAGGGTTCCTTCCATAGGGGCTGGCAGTGTTCCGTAGGGTCCTCTAGGGTTGAGTAAGTGCCCGCAGGAGTCTGTAGGAGTCTGTGGGATTCTGTAAGGTTCCGGAGGGTTCTGCCGGGTTCCGCAGGGGCCTGTAGAGTTCCGCAGTGGCTGGTAAAGTTCCGTAGGGGCCTGTACCGTTCCGTAACTGCCTGCAAGGGTCTTTAGGCTTCCGTAGGGGCTGGTAGGGTTCCATAAAGTTCCGCGGGTTCCTGCAGAGTTCTGCAAGTGCCCGCAAGGGCCTGTAGGGGCCCACAGTGTTTCTGTCAGGTTCCGTAGAGTTCCATAGGGGCCATAGGCTTCCGTAGATGCTGGTAGTATTCCGTAGGGGTCTGTAAGGTTCCGTAGGCACCTGCAGTGTTCTGTAGGAGCCCATAGGGTTTTCGTGAGGTTCCGTTGTGTTGCTAAGGGTCTTGTAGAGTGCTGTCGGGTCCTGGAGTATTCTGTAGGGTTCCAGAGGGGCTCGTAGGGTTCCGTCGAAATCTGTAGGCTTCCCTAGGGGCCCGTGGAGCCCCGTAGATTTCCGTAGGGGCCTGTAGGGTTGTGTAAGTGCCCGCAGGGGTTGGTAGGAGCTTGTAGGGTGCCATATGTTTCCGGAGGGTTGTGTAGGGTTCCGTAGGGGCCTGTGGTGTTCCCTAGGGGCCTGTAGAGTCTCGTAGAGTTCCGTAGGGTCCTGTAGGTTTCCATAAGCGCCTGCAGAGGTTTGAAGGGACCCGTACTGTTCTGTAAAAATCCATAGGGTTCCGTAGAGCTTCGTAGGTTCCCTAGAGGCCTGTAGAGTACCGCAGGAGCCAGTAGTGTTCTGTTTGGGTCCGTAAGGTTCCTTCCATAGGGGCTGGCAGTGTTCCGTAGGGTCCTCTAGGGTTGAGTAAGTGCCCGCAGGAGTCTGTAGGAGTCTGTGGGATTCTGTAAGGTTCCGGAGGGTTCTGCCGGGTTCCGCAGGGGCCTGTAGAGTTCCGCAGTGGCTGGTAAAGTTCCGTAGGGGCCTGTACCATTCCGTAACTGCCTGCAAGGGTCTTTAGGCTTCCGTAGGGGCTGGTAGGGTTCCATAAAGTTCCGCGGGTTCCTGCAGAGTTCTGCAAGTGCCCGCAAGGGCCTGTAGGGGCCCACAGTGTTTCTGTCAGGTTCCGTAGAGTTCCATAGGGGCCATAGGCTTCCGTAGAGGCTGGTAGTATTCCGTAGGGGTCTGTAGGGTTCCGTAGGCACCTGCAGTGTTCTGTAGGAGCCCATAGGGTTTTCGTGAGGTTCCGTTGTGTTGCTAAGGGTCTTGTAGAGTGCTGTCGGGTCCTGGAGTATTCTGTAGGGTTCCAGAGGGGCTCGTAGGGTTCCGTCAAAATCTGTAGGCTTCCCTAGGGGCCCGTGGAGCCCCGTAGATTTCCGTAGGGGCCTGTAGGCTTGTGTAAGTGCCCGCAGGGGTTGGTAGGAGCTTGTAGGGTGCCATATGTTTCCAGAGGGTTGTGTAGGGTTCCGTAGGGGCCTGTGGTGTTCCCTAGGGACCTGTAGAGTCTCGTACGGTTCCGTAGGGGCCTGTGGTGTTCCCTAGGGGCCTGTAGAGTCTCGTAGAGTTCCGTAGGGTCCTGTAGGTTTCCATAAGCGCCCGCAGAGGTCTGAAGGTGCCCGTACTGTTCCGTAAGGATCCATAGGGTTCCGTAGAGCTTTGTAGGTTCCCTAGAGGCCTGTAGAGTACCGCAGGAGCCAGTAGTGTTCTGTAGGGGCCCGTAGGGTTCCTTCCATAGGGGCTGGCAGTGTTCCGTAGGGTCCTCTAGGGTTGAGTAAGTGCCCGCAGGAGTCTGTAGGAGTCTGTGGGATTCTATAAGGTTCCGGAGGGGTCTGCAGGTTTCCGTAGGGGCCCGTAGAGTTCCGTAGTGGCTGGTAAAGTTCCGTAGGGCCCTGTGGGGTTCTGTATGGACCTGTAGGGTTCCGTAGGGGCCTGCAGGGTTCTGTAAGTGCCCGCAGGTGTCTGTAGGGTTCCGTAGGGGTCTGTAGGGTTCCGTAGGCGCCTGCAGTGTTCTGTAGGAGCCCATAGGGTTTTAGTGAGGTTCCGTTGTGCCACTAAGGGTCTTGTAGAGTGCTGTCGGGTCCTGGAGTATTCTGTAGGGTTCCAGAGGGGCTCGTAGGGTTCCGTCGAAATCTGTAGGCTTCCCTAGGGGCCCGTGGAGTCCCGTAGATTTCCGTAGGGGCCTGTAGGGTTGTGTAAGTGCCCGCAGGAGTCTGTAGGAATCCGTGGGATTCTGTAAGGTTCCGGAGGGTTGTGTAGGGTTCCGTAGGGGCCTGTAGAGTTCCATAGTGGCTGGTAAAGTTCCCTAGGGCCCTGTACCGTTCTGTAACTGCCTGCAAGGGTCTTTAAGCTTCCGTAGGGGCTGGTAGGGTTCCATAAAGTTCCGTGGGTTCCTGCAGAGTTCTGCAAGTGCCCACAAGGGCCTGTAGGGGCCCACAGTGTTTCTGTCAGGTTCCGTAGAGTTCCATAGGTGCCATAGGTTTCCGTAGCGGCTGATAGTATTCCGTAGGGGTCTGTAGGGTTCCGTAGGCACCTGCAGTGTTCTGTAGGAGACCATAGGGTTTTCGTGAGGTTCCGTTGTGTTGCTAAGGGTCTTGTAGAGTGCTGTCGGGTCCTGGAGTATTCTGTAGGGTTCCAGAGGGGCTCGTAGGGTTCCGTCGAAATCTGTAGGCTTCCCTAGGGGCCCGTGGAGACCCGTAGATTTCCGTAGGGGCCTGTAGGGTTGTGTAAGTGCCCGCAGGGGTTGGTAGGAGCTTGTAGGGTGCCATATGTTTCCGGAGGGTTGTGTAGGGTTCCGTAGGGGCCTGTGGTGTTCCCTAGGGGCCTGTAGAGTCTCGTACAGTTCCGTAGAGTCCTGTAGGTTTCCATAAGCGCCCGCAGAGGTTTGAAGGGACCCGTACTGTTCCGTAAGGATCCGTAGGGTTCCGTAGAGCTTCGTAGGTTCCCCAGAGGCCTGTAGAGTACCGCAGGAGCCAGTAGTGTTCTGTTGGGGTCCGTAAGGTTCCTTCCATAGGGGCTGGCAGTGTTCCGTAGGGTCCTCTAGGGTTGAGTAAGTGCCCGCAGGAGTCTGTAGGAGTCTGTGGGATCCTGTAAGGTTCTGGAGGGTTCTGCTGGGTTCCGCAGGGGCCTGTAGAGTTCCGCAGTGGCTGGTAAAGTTCCGTAGGGGCCTGTACCGTTCCGTAACTGCCTGCAAGGGTCTTTAGGCTTCCGTAGGGGCTGGTAGGGTTCCATAAAGTTTTGTGGGTTCCTGCAGAGTTCTGCAAGTGCCCACAAGGGCCTGTAGGGGCCCACAGTGTTTCTGTCAGGTTCCGTAGAGTTCCGTAGGTGCCATAGGTTTCCGTAGCGGCTGATAGTATTCCGTAGGGGTCTGTAGGGTTCCGTAGGCACCTGCAGTGTTCTGTAGGAGACCATAGGGTTTTCGTGAGGTTCCGTTGTGTTGCTAAGGGTCTTGTAGAGTGCTGTCGGGTCCTGGAGTATTCTGTAGGGTTCCAGAGGGGCTCGTAGGGTTCCGTCGAAATCTGTAGGCTTCCCTAGGGGCCCGTGGAGACCCGTAGATTTCCGTAGGGGCCTGTAGGGTTGTGTAAGTGCCCGCAGGGGTTGGTAGGAGCTTGTAGGGTGCCATATGTTTCCGGAGGGTTGTGTAGGGTTCCGTAGGGGCCTGTGGTGTTCCCTAGGGGCCTGTAGAGTCTCGTACAGTTCCGTAGGGTCCTGTAGGTTTCCATAAGCGCCCGCAGAGGTCTGAAGGTGCCCGTACTGTTCCGTAAGGATCCATAGGGTTCCGTAGAGCTTCGTAGGTTCCCTAGAGGCCTGTAGAGTACCGCAGGAGCCAGTAGTCTTATGTAGGGGCCCGTAAGGTTCCTTCCATAGGGGCTGGCAGTGTTCCGTAGGGTCCTCTAGGGTTGAGTAAGTGCCCGCAGGAGTCTGTAGGAGTCTGTGGGATTCTGTAAGGTTCCGGAGGGTTCTGCCGGGTTCCGCAGGGGCCTGTAGAGTTCCGCAGTGGCTGGTAAAGTTCCGTAGGTGCCTGTACCGTTCCGTAACTGCCTGCAAGGGTCTTTAGGCTTCCGTAGGGGCTGGTAGGGTTCCATAAAGTTCCGCGGGTTCCTGCAGAGTTCTGCAAGTGCCCGCAAGGGCCTGTAGGGGCCCACAGTGTTTCTGTCAGGTTCCGTAGAGTTCCATAGGGGCCATAGGCTTCCGTAGAGGCTGGTAGTATTCCGTAGGGGTCTGTAGGGTTCCGTAGGCACCTGCAGTGTTCTGTAGGAGCCCATAGGGTTTTAGTGAGGTTCCGTTGTGTTGCTAAGGGTCTTGTAGAGTGCTGTCGGGTCCTGGAGTATTCTGTAGGGTTCCAGAGGGGCTCGTAGGGTTCCGTCGAAATCTGTAGGCTTCCCTAGGGGCCCGTGGAGTCCCGTAGATTTCCGTATGGGCCTGTAGGGTTGTGTAAGTGCCCGCAGGGGTTGGTAGGAGCTTGTAGGGTGCCATAAGTTTCCAGAGGGTTGTGTAGGGTTCCGTAGGGGCCTGTGGTGTTCCCTAGGGGCCTGTAGAGTCTCGTACGGTTCCGTAGGGGCCTGTGGTGTTCCCTAGGGGCCTGTAGAGTCTCGTACAGTTCCGTAGGGTCCTGTAGGTTTCCATAAGCGCCCGCAGAGGTCTGAAGGGGCCCGTACTGTTCCGTAAGGATCCATAGGGTTCCGTAGAGCTTCGTAGGTTCCCTAGAGGCCTGTAGAGTACCGCAGGAGCCAGTAGTCTTATGTAGGGGCCCGTAAGGTTCCTTCCATAGGGGCTGGCAGTGTTCCGTAGGGGCCTGTAGGGTTGTGTAAGTGCCCGCAGCAGTCTGTAGGAGTCTGTGGGATTCTTTAAGGTTCCGGAGGGTTCTGCAGGGTTCCGTAGGGGCCCGTAGAGTTCCGTAGTGGCTGGTAAAGTTCCGTAGAGCCCTGTGGGGTTCTGTATGGACCTGTAGGGTTCCGTAGGGGCCTGCAGGGTTCTGTAAGTGCCCGCAGGTGTCTGTAGGGTTCCGTAGGGGTCTGTAGGGTTCCGTAGGCACCTGCAGTGTTCTGTAGGATCCCATAGGGTTTTCGTGAGGTTCCGTTGTGTTGCTAAGGGTCTTGTAGAGTGCTGTCGGGTCCTGGAGTATTCTGTAGGGTTCCAGAGGGGCTCGTAGGGTTCCGTCGAAATCTGTAGGCTTCCCTAGGGGCCCGTGGAGCCCCGTAGATTTCCGTAGGGGCCTGTAGGGTTGTGTAAGTGCCCGCAGGGGTTGGTAGGAGCTTGTAGGGTGCCATATGTTTCCGGAGGGTTGTGTAGGGTTCCGTAGGGGCCTGTGGTGTTCCCTAGGGGCCTGTAGAGTCTCGTACGGTTCCGTAGGGTCCTGTAGGTTTCCATAAGCGCCTGCAGAGGTTTGAAGGGACCCGTACTGTTCTGTAAGGATCCATAGGGTTCCGTAGAGCTTCGTAGGTTCCCTAGAGGCCTGTAGAGTACCGCAGGAGCCAGTAGTGTTCTGTTTGGGTCCGTAAGGTTCCTTCCATAGGGGCTGGCAGTGTTCCGTAGGGTCCTCTAGGGTTGAGTAAGTGCCCGCAGGAGTCTGTAGGAGTCTGTGGGATTCTGTAAGGTTCCGGAGGGTTCTGCCGGGTTCCGCAGGGGCCTGTAGAGTTCCGCAGTGGCTGGTAAAGTTCCGTAGGGGCCTGTACCATTCCGTAACTGCCTGCAAGGGTCTTTAGGCTTCCGTAGGGGCTGGTAGGGTTCCATAAAGTTCCGCGGGTTCCTGCAGAGTTCTGCAAGTGCCCGCAAGGGCCTGTAGGGGCCCACAGTGTTTCTGTCAGGTTCCGTAGAGTTCCATAGGGGCCATAGGCTTCCGTAGAGGCTGGTAGTATTCCGTAGGGGTCTGTAGGGTTCCGTAGGCACCTGCAGTGTTCTGTAGGAGCCCATAGGGTTTTCGTGAGGTTCCGTTGTGTTGCTAAGGGTCTTGTAGAGTGCTGTCGGGTCCTGGAGTATTCTGTAGGGTTCCAGAGGGGCTCGTAGGGTTCCGTCGAAATCTGTAGGCTTCCCTAGGGGCCCGTGGAGTCCCGTAGATTTCCGTATGGGCCTGTAGGGTTGTGTAAGTGCCCGCAGGGGTTGGTAGGAGCTTGTAGGGTGCCATATGTTTCCAGAGGGTTGTGTAGGGTTCCGTAGGGGCCTGTGGTGTTCCCTAGGGGCCTGAAGAGTCTCGTACGGTTCCGTAGGGGCCTGTGGTTTTCCCTAGGGGCCTGTAGAGTCTCGTAGAGTTCCGTAGGGTCCTGTAGGTTTCCATAATCGCCCGCAGAGGTCTGAAGGGGCCCGTACTGTTCCGTAAGGATGCATAGGGTTCCGTAGAGCTTTGTAGGTTCCCTAGAGGCCTGTAGAGTACCGCAGGAGCCAGTAGTGTTCTGTAGGGGCCCGTAAGGTTCCTTCCATAGGGGCTGGCAGTGTTCCGTAGGGTCCTCTAGGGTTGAGTAAGTGCCCGCAGGAGTCTGTAGGAGTCTGTGGGATTCTGTAAGGTTCCGGAGGGTTCTGCCGGGTTCCGCAGGGGCCTGTAGAGTTCCGCAGTGGCTGGTAAAGTTCCGTAGGGGCCTGTACCGTTCCGTAACTGCCTGCAAGGGTCTTTAGGCTTCCGTAGGGGCTGGTAGGGTTCCATAAAGTTCCGCGGGTTCCTGCAGAGTTCTGCAAGTGCCCGCAAGGGCCTGTAGGGGCCCACAGTGTTTCTGTCAGGTTCCGTAGAGTTCCGTAGGGGCCATAGGCTTCCGTAGAGGCTGGTAGTATTCCGTAGGGGTCTGTAGGGTTCCGTAGGCACCTGCAGTGTTCTGTAGGAGCCCATAGGGTTTTCGTGAGGTTCCGTTGTGTTGCTAAGGGTCTTGTAGAGTGCTGTCGGGTCCTGGAGTATTCTGTAGGGTTCCAGAGGGGCTCGTAGGGTTCCGTCGAAATCTGTAGGCTTCCCTAGGGGCCCGTGGAGTCCCGTAGATTTCCGTATGGGCCTGTAGGGTTGTGTAAGTGCCCGCAGGGGTTGGTAGGAGCTTGTAGGGTGCCATAAGTTTCCAGAGGGTTGTGTAGGGTTCCGTAGGGGCCTGTGGTGTTCCCTAGGGGCCTGTAGAGTCTCGTACGGTTCCGTAGGGGCCTGTGGTGTTCCCTAGGGGCCTGTAGAGTCTCGTAGAGTTCCGTAGGGTCCTGTAGGTTTCCATAAGCGCCCGCAGAAGTCTGAAGGTGCCCGTACTGTTCCGTAAGGATCCATAGGGTTCCGTAGAGCTTCGTAGGTTCCCTAGAGGCCTGTAGAGTACCGCAGGAGCCAGTAGTCTTATGTAGGGGCCCGTAAGGTTCCTTCCATAGGGGCTGGCAGTGTTCCGTAGGGGCCTGTAGGGTTGTGTAAGTGCCCGCAGCAGTCTGTAGGAGTCTGTGGGATTCTGTAAGGTTCCGGAGGGTTCTGCAGGGTTCCGTAGGGGCCTGTAGAGTTCCGTAGTGGCTGGTAAAGTTCCGTAGAGCCCTGTGGGGTTCTGTATGGACCTGTAGGGTTCCGTAGAGGCTTGCAGGGTTCTGTAAGTGCCCGCAGGTGTCTGTAGGGTTCCGTAGGGGTCTGTAGGGTTCCGTAGGCACCTGCAGTGTTCTGTAGGAGCCCATAGGGTTTTAGTGAGGTTCCGTTGTGTTGCTAAGGGTCTTGCAGAGTGCTGTCGGGTCCTGGAGTATTCTGTAGTGTTCCAGAGGGGCTCGTAGGGTTCCGTCGAAATCTGTAGGCTTCCCTAGGGGCCCGTGGAGCCCCGTAGATTTCCGTAGGGGCCTGTAGGGTTGTGTAAGTGCCCGCAGGGGTTGGTAGGAGCTTGTAGGGTGCCATAAGTTTCCAGAGGGTTGTGTAGGGTTCCGTAGGGGCCTGTGGTGTTCCCTAGGGGCCTGTAGAGTCTCGTACGGTTCCGTAGGGGCCTGTGGTGTTCCCTAGGGGCCTGTAGAGTCTCGTACAGTTCCGTCGGGTCCTGTAGGTTTCCATAAGCGCCCGCAGAGGTCTGAAGGGGCCCGTACTGTTCCGTAAGGATCCATAGGGTTCCGTAGAGCTTCGTAGGTTCCCTAGAGGCCTGTAGAGTACCGCAGGAGCCAGTAGTCTTATGTAGGGGCCCGTAAGGTTCCTTCCATAGGGGCTGGCAGTGTTCCGTAGGGGCCTGTAGGGTTGTGTAAGTGCCCGCAGCAGTCTGTAGGAGTCTGTGGGATTCTGTAAGGTTCCGGAGGGTTCTGCAGGGTTCCGTAGGGGCCTGTAGAGTTCCGTAGTGGCTGGTAAAGTTCCGTAGAGCCCTGTGGGGTTCTGTATGGACCTGTAGGGTTCCGTAGAGGCTTGCAGGGTTCTGTAAGTGCCCGCAGGTGTCTGTAGGGTTCCGTAGGGGTCTGTAGGGTTCCGTAGGCACCTGCAGTGTTCTGTAGGAGCCCATAGGGTTTTAGTGAGGTTCCGTTGTGTTGCTAAGGGTCTTGTAGAGTGCTGTCAGGTCCTGGAGTATTCTGTAGTGTTCCAGAGGGGCTCGTAGGGTTCCGTCGAAATCTGTAGGCTTCCCTAGGGGCCCGTGGAGCCCCGTAGATTTCCGTAGGGGCCTGTAGGGTTGTGTAAGTGCCCGCAGGGGTTGGTAGGAGCTTGTAGGGTGCCATATGTTTCCGGAGGGTTGTGTAGGGTTCCGTAGGGGCCTGTGGTGTTCCCTAGGGGCCTGTAGAGTCTCGTACAGTTCCGTCGGGTCCTGTAGGTTTCCATAAGCGCCCGCAGAGGTCTGAAGGGGCCCGTACTGTTCCGTAAGGATCCATAGGGTTCCGTAGAGCTTCGTAGGTTCCCTAGAGGCCTGTAGAGTACCGCAGGAGCCAGTAGTGTTCTGTTGGGGTCCGTAAGGTTCCTTCCATAGGGGCTGGCAGTGTTCCGTAGGGTCCTCTAGGGTTGAGTAAGTGCCCGCAGGAGTCTGTAGGAGTCTGTGGGATTCTGTAAGGTTCCGGAGGGTTCTGCCGGGTTCCGCAGGGGCCTGTAGAGTTCCGCAGTGGCTGGTAAAGTTCCGTAGGGGCCTGTACCATTCCGTAACTGCCTGCAAGGGTCTTTAGGCTTCCGTAGGGGCTGGTAGGGTTCCATAGAGTTCCGCGGGTTCCTGCAGAGTTCTGCAAGTGCCCGCAAGGGCCTGTAGGGGCCCACAGTGTTTCTGTCAGGTTCCGTAGAGTTCCGTAGGGGCCATAGGCTTCCGTAGAGGCTGGTAGTATTCCGTAGGGGTCTGTAGGGTTCCGTAGGCACCTGCAGTGTTCTGTAGGAGCCCATAGGGTTTTCGTGAGGTTCCGTTGTGTTGCTAAGGGTCTTGTAGAGTGCTGTCGGGTCCTGGAGTATTCTGTAGGGTTCCAGAGGGGCTCGTAGGGTTCCGTCGAAATCTGTAGGCTTCCCTAGGGGCCCGTGGAGCCCCGTAGATTTCCGTAGGGGCCTGTAGGGTTGTGTAAGTGCCCGCAGGGGTTGGTAGTAGCGTGTAGGGTGCCATAAGTTTCCAGAGGGTTGTGTAGGGTTCCGTAGGGGCCTGTGGTGTTCCCTAGGGGCCTGTAGAGTCTCGTACGGTTCCGT
The DNA here is from genome assembly GCF_964106895.1 of Numenius arquata. NCBI lineage: Eukaryota > Metazoa > Chordata > Aves > Charadriiformes > Scolopacidae > Numenius > Numenius arquata. The sequence goes on from NW_027415123.1 coordinate 27,642, forward strand.
AGGGGCCTGTGGTGTTCCCTAGGGGCCTGTAGAGTCTCGTACAGTTCCGTCGGGTCCTGTAGGTTTCCATAAGCGCCCGCAGAGGTCTGAAGGGGCCCGTACTGTTCCGTAAGGATCCATAGGGTTCCGTAGAGCTTCGTAGGTTCCCTAGAGGCCTGTAGAGTACCGCAGGAGCCAGTAGTCTTATGTAGGGGCCCGTAAGGTTCCTTCCATAGGGGCTGGCAGTGTTCCGTAGGGGCCTGTAGGGTTGTGTAAGTGCCCGCAGCAGTCTGTAGGAGTCTGTGGGATTCTGTAAGGTTCCGGAGGGTTCTGCAGGGTTCCGTAGGGGCCCGTAGAGTTCCGTAGTGGCTGGTAAAGTTCCGTAGAGCCCTGTGGGGTTCTGTATGGACCTGTAGGGTTCCGTAGAGGCTTGCAGGGTTCTGTAAGTGCCCGCAGGTGTCTGTAGGGTTCCGTAGGGGTCTGTAGGGTTCCGTAGGCACCTGCAGTGTTCTGTAGGAGCCCATAGGGTTTTAGTGAGGTTCCGTTGTGTTGCTAAGGGTCTTGCAGAGTGCTGTCGGGTCCTGGAGTATTCTGTAGTGTTCCAGAGGGGCTCGTAGGGTTCCGTCGAAATCTGTAGGCTTCCCTAGGGGCCCGTGGAGCCCCGTAGATTTCCGTAGGGGCCTGTAGGGTTGTGTAAGTGCCCGCAGGGGTTGGTAGGAGCTTGTAGGGTGCCATAAGTTTCCAGAGGGTTGTGTAGGGTTCCGTAGGGGCCTGTGGTGTTCCCTAGGGGCCTCTAGAGTCTCGTACAGTTCCGTAGGGGCCTGTAGGTTTCCATAAGCGCCCGCAGAGGTCTGAAGGGGCCCGTACTGTTCCGTAAGGATCCATAGGGTTCCGTAGAGCTTCGTAGGTTCCCTAGAGGCCTGTAGAGTACCGCAGGAGCCAGTAGTGTTCTGTTTGGGTCCGTAAGGTTCCTTCCATAGGGGCTGGCAGTGTTCCGTAGGGTCCTCTAGGGTTGAGTAAGTGCCCGCAGGAGTCTGTAGGAGTCTGTGGGATTCTGTAAGGTTCCGGAGGGTTCTGCCGGGTTCCGCAGGGGCCTGTAGAGTTCCGCAGTGGCTGGTAAAGTTCCGTAGGGGCCTGTACCATTCCGTAACTGCCTGCAAGGGTCTTTAGGCTTCCGTAGGGGCTTGTAGGGTTCCATAAAGTTCCGCAGGTTCCTGTAGAGTTCTGCAAGTGCCCGCAAGGGCCTATAGGGGCCCACAGTGTTTCTGTCAGGTTCCGTAGAGTTCCATAGGGGCCATAGGCTTCCGTAGAGGCTGGTAGTATTCCGTAGGGGTCTGTAGGGTTCCGTAGGCACCTGCAGTGTTCTGTAGGAGCCCATAGGGTTTTCGTGAGGTTCCGTTGTGTTGCTAAGGGTCTTGTAGAGTGCTGTCGGGTCCTGGAGTATTCTGTAGGGTTCCAGAGGGGCTCGTAGGGTTCCGTCGAAATCTGTAGGCTTCCCTAGGGGCCCGTGGAGTCCCGTAGATTTCCGTATGGGCCTGTAGGGTTGTGTAAGTGCCCGCAGGGGTTGGTAGGAGCTTGTAGGGTGCCATAAGTTTCCAGAGGGTTGTGTAGGGTTCCGTAGGGGCCTGTGGTGTTCCCTAGGGGCCTGTAGAGTCTCGTACGGTTCCGTAGGGGCCTGTGGTGTTCCCTAGGGGCCTGTAGAGTCTCGTAGAGTTCCGTCGGGTCCTGTAGGTTTCCATAAGCGCCCGCAGAGGTCTGAAGGGGCCCGTACTGTTCCGTAAGGATCCATAGGGTTCCGTAGAGCTTCGTAGGTTCCCTAGAGGCCTGTAGAGTACCGCAGGAGCCAGTAGTCTTATGTAGGGGCCCGTAAGGTTCCTTCCATAGGGGCTGGCAGTGTTCCGTAGGGGCCTGTAGGGTTGTGTAAGTGCCCGCAGCAGTCTGTAGGAGTCTGTGGGATTCTGTAAGGTTCCGGAGGGTTCTGCAGGGTTCCGTAGGGGCCCGTAGAGTTCCGTAGTGGCTGGTAAAGTTCCGTAGAGCCCTGTGGGGTTCTGTATGGACCTGTAGGGTTCCGTAGAGGCTTGCAGGGTTCTGTAAGTGCCCGCAGGTGTCTGTAGGGTTCCGTAGGGGTCTGTAGGGTTCCGTAGGCACCTGCAGTGTTCTGTAGGAGCCCATAGGGTTTTAGTGAGGTTCCGTTGTGTTGCTAAGGGTCTTGCAGAGTGCTGTCGGGTCCTGGAGTATTCTGTAGTGTTCCAGAGGGGCTCGTAGGGTTCCGTCGAAATCTGTAGGCTTCCCTAGGGGCCCGTGGAGCCCCGTAGATTTCCGTAGGGGCCTGTAGGGTTGTGTAAGTGCCCGCAGGGGTTGGTAGGAGCTTGTAGGGTGCCATAAGTTTCCAGAGGGTTGTGTAGGGTTCCGTAGGGGCCTGTGGTGTTCCCTAGGGGCCTCTAGAGTCTCGTACAGTTCCGTAGGGGCCTGTAGGTTTCCATAAGCGCCCGCAGAGGTCTGAAGGGGCCCGTACTGTTCCGTAAGGATCCATAGGGTTCCGTAGAGCTTCGTAGGTTCCCTAGAGGCCTGTAGAGTACCGCAGGAGCCAGTAGTGTTCTGTTTGGGTCCGTAAGGTTCCTTCCATAGGGGCTGGCAGTGTTCCGTAGGGTCCTCTAGGGTTGAGTAAGTGCCCGCAGGAGTCTGTAGGAGTCTGTGGGATTCTGTAAGGTTCCGGAGGGTTCTGCCGGGTTCCGCAGGGGCCTGTAGAGTTCCGCAGTGGCTGGTAAAGTTCCGTAGGGGCCTGTACCATTCCGTAACTGCCTGCAAGGGTCTTTAGGCTTCCGTAGGGGCTTGTAGGGTTCCATAAAGTTCCGCAGGTTCCTGTAGAGTTCTGCAAGTGCCCGCAAGGGCCTATAGGGGCCCACAGTGTTTCTGTCAGGTTCCGTAGAGTTCCATAGGGGCCATAGGCTTCCGTAGAGGCTGGTAGTATTCCGTAGGGGTCTGTAGGGTTCCGTAGGCACCTGCAGTGTTCTGTAGGAGCCCATAGGGTTTTCGTGAGGTTCCGTTGTGTTGCTAAGGGTCTTGTAGAGTGCTGTCGGGTCCTGGAGTATTCTGTAGGGTTCCAGAGGGGCTCGTAGGGTTCCGTCGAAATCTGTAGGCTTCCCTAGGGGCCCGTGGAGTCCCGTAGATTTCCGTATGGGCCTGTAGGGTTGTGTAAGTGCCCGCAGGGGTTGGTAGGAGCTTGTAGGGTGCCATAAGTTTCCAGAGGGTTGTGTAGGGTTCCGTAGGGGCCTGTGGTGTTCCCTAGGGGCCTGTAGAGTCTCGTACGGTTCCGTAGGGGCCTGTGGTGTTCCCTAGGGGCCTGTAGAGTCTCGTAGAGTTCCGTCGGGTCCTGTAGGTTTCCATAAGCGCCCGCAGAGGTCTGAAGGGGCCCGTACTGTTCCGTAAGGATCCATAGGGTTCCGTAGAGCTTCGTAGGTTCCCTAGAGGCCTGTAGAGTACCGCAGGAGCCAGTAGTCTTATGTAGGGGCCCGTAAGGTTCCTTCCATAGGGGCTGGCAGTGTTCCGTAGGGGCCTGTAGGGTTGTGTAAGTGCCCGCAGCAGTCTGTAGGAGTCTGTGGGATTCTGTAAGGTTCCGGAGGGTTCTGCAGGGTTCCGTAGGGGCCTGTAGAGTTCCGTAGTGGCTGGTAAAGTTCCGTAGAGCCCTGTGGGGTTCTGTATGGACCTGTAGGGTTCCGTAGAGGCTTGCAGGGTTCTGTAAGTGCCCGCAGGTGTCTGTAGGGTTCCGTAGGGGTCTGTAGGGTTCCGTAGGCACCTGCAGTGTTCTGTAGGAGCCCATAGGGTTTTAGTGAGGTTCCGTTGTGTTGCTAAGGGTCTTGCAGAGTGCTGTCGGGTCCTGGAGTATTCTGTAGTGTTCCAGAGGGGCTCGTAGGGTTCCGTCGAAATCTGTAGGCTTCCCTAGGGGCCCGTGGAGCCCCGTAGATTTCCGTAGGGGCCTGTAGGGTTGTGTAAGTGCCCGCAGGGGTTGGTAGGAGCTTGTAGGGTGCCATAAGTTTCCAGAGGGTTGTGTAGGGTTCCGTAGGGGCCTGTGGTGTTCCCTAGGGGCCTCTAGAGTCTCGTACAGTTCCGTCGGGTCCTGTAGGTTTCCATAAGCGCCCGCAGAGGTCTGAAGGGGCCCGTACTGTTCCGTAAGGATCCATAGGGTTCCGTAGAGCTTCGTAGGTTCCCTAGAGGCCTGTAGAGTACCGCAGGAGCCAGTAGTGTTCTGTTTGGGTCCGTAAGGTTCCTTCCATAGGGGCTGGCAGTGTTCCGTAGGGTCCTCTAGGGTTGAGTAAGTGCCCGCAGGAGTCTGTAGGAGTCTGTGGGATTCTGTAAGGTTCCGGAGGGTTCTGCCGGGTTCCGCAGGGGCCTGTAGAGTTCCGCAGTGGCTGGTAAAGTTCCGTAGGGGCCTGTACCATTCCGTAACTGCCTGCAAGGGTCTTTAGGCTTCCGTAGGGGCTTGTAGGGTTCCATAAAGTTCCGCAGGTTCCTGTAGAGTTCTGCAAGTGCCCGCAAGGGCCTGTAGGGGCCCACAGTGTTTCTGTCAGGTTCCGTAGAGTTCCATAGGGGCCATAGGCTTCCGTAGAGGCTGGTAGTATTCCGTAGGGGTCTGTAGGGTTCCGTAGGCACCTGCAGTGTTCTGTAGGAGCCCATAGGGTTTTCGTGAGGTTCCGTTGTGTTGCTAAGGGTCTTGTAGAGTGCTGTCGGGTCCTGGAGTATTCTGTAGGGTTCCAGAGGGGCTCGTAGGGTTCCGTCGAAATCTGTAGGCTTCCCTAGGGGCCCGTGGAGTCCCGTAGATTTCCGTATGGGCCTGTAGGGTTGTGTAAGTGCCCGCAGGGGTTGGTAGGAGCTTGTAGGGTGCCATAAGTTTCCAGAGGGTTGTGTAGGGTTCCGTAGGGGCCTGTGGTGTTCCCTAGGGGCCTGTAGAGTCTCGTACGGTTCCGTAGGGGCCTGTGGTGTTCCCTAGGGGCCTGTAGAGTCTCGTACAGTTCCGTCGGGTCCTGTAGGTTTCCATAAGCGCCCGCAGAGGTCTGAAGGGGCCCGTACTGTTCCGTAAGGATCCATAGGGTTCCGTAGAGCTTCGTAGGTTCCCTAGAGGCCTGTAGAGTACCGCAGGAGCCAGTAGTCTTATGTAGGGGCCCGTAAGGTTCCTTCCATAGGGGCTGGCAGTGTTCCGTAGGGGCCTGTAGGGTTGTGTAAGTGCCCGCAGCAGTCTGTAGGAGTCTGTGGGATTCTGTAAGGTTCCGGAGGGTTCTGCAGGGTTCCGTAGGGGCCTGTAGAGTTCCGTAGTGGCTGGTAAAGTTCCGTAGAGCCCTGTGGGGTTCTGTATGGACCTGTAGGGTTCCGTAGAGGCTTGCAGGGTTCTGTAAGTGCCCGCAGGTGTCTGTAGGGTTCCGTAGGGGTCTGTAGGGTTCCGTAGGCACCTGCAGTGTTCTGTAGGAGCCCATAGGGTTTTCGTGAGGTTCCGTTGTGTTGCTAAGGGTCTTGTAGAGTGCTGTCGGGTCCTGGAGTATTCTGTAGGGTTCCAGAGGGGCTCGTAGGGTTCCGTCGAAATCTGTAGGCTTCCCTAGGGGCCCGTGGAGTCCCGTAGATTTCCGTATGGGCCTGTAGGGTTGTGTAAGTGCCCGCAGGGGTTGGTAGGAGCTTGTAGGGTGCCATAAGTTTCCAGAGGGTTGTGTAGGGTTCCGTAGGGGCCTGTGGTGTTCCCTAGGGGCCTGTAGAGTCTCGTACGGTTCCGTAGGGGCCTGTGGTGTTCCCTAGGGGCCTGTAGAGTCTCGTACAGTTCCGTCGGGTCCTGTAGGTTTCCATAAGCGCCCGCAGAGGTCTGAAGGGGCCCGTACTGTTCCGTAAGGATCCATAGGGTTCCGTAGAGCTTCGTAGGTTCCCTAGAGGCCTGTAGAGTACCGCAGGAGCCAGTAGTCTTATGTAGGGGCCCGTAAGGTTCCTTCCATAGGGGCTGGCAGTGTTCCGTAGGGGCCTGTAGGGTTGTGTAAGTGCCCGCAGCAGTCTGTAGGAGTCTGTGGGATTCTGTAAGGTTCCGGAGGGTTCTGCAGGGTTCCGTAGGGGCCTGTAGAGTTCCGTAGTGGCTGGTAAAGTTCCGTAGAGCCCTGTGGGGTTCTGTATGGACCTGTAGGGTTCCGTAGAGGCTTGCAGGGTTCTGTAAGTGCCCGCAGGTGTCTGTAGGGTTCCGTAGGGGTCTGTAGGGTTCCGTAGGCACCTGCAGTGTTCTGTAGGAGCCCATAGGGTTTTAGTGAGGTTCCGTTGTGTTGCTAAGGGTCTTGCAGAGTGCTGTCGGGTCCTGGAGTATTCTGTAGTGTTCCAGAGGGGCTCGTAGGGTTCCGTCGAAATCTGTAGGCTTCCCTAGGGGCCCGTGGAGCCCCGTAGATTTCCGTAGGGGCCTGTAGGGTTGTGTAAGTGCCCGCAGGGGTTGGTAGGAGCTTGTAGGGTGCCATAAGTTTCCAGAGGGTTGTGTAGGGTTCCGTAGGGGCCTGTGGTGTTCCCTAGGGGCCTGTAGAGTCTCGTAGAGTTCCGTAGGGTCCTGTAGGTTTCCATAAGCGCCCGCAGAGGTCTGAAGGGGCCCGTACTGTTCCGTAAGGATCCATAGGGTTCCGTAGAGCTTCGTAGGTTCCCTAGAGGCCTGTAGAGTACCGCAGGAGCCAGTAGTGTTCTGTTTGGGTCCGTAAGGTTCCTTCCATAGGGGCTGGCAGTGTTCCGTAGGGTCCTCTAGGGTTGAGTAAGTGCCCGCAGGAGTCTGTAGGAGTCTGTGGGATTCTGTAAGGTTCCGGAGGGTTCTGCCGGGTTCCGCAGGGGCCTGTAGAGTTCCGCAGTGGCTGGTAAAGTTCCGTAGGGGCCTGTACCATTCCGTAACTGCCTGCAAGGGTCTTTAGGCTTCCGTAGGGGCTGGTAGGGTTCCATAAAGTTCCGCAGGTTCCTGTAGAGTTCTGCAAGTGCCCGCAAGGGCCTGTAGGGGCCCACAGTGTTTCTGTCAGGTTCCGTAGAGTTCCATAGGGGCCATAGGCTTCCGTAGAGGCTGGTAGTATTCCGTAGGGGTCTGTAGGGTTCCGTAGGCACCTGCAGTGTTCTGTAGGAGCCCATAGGGTTTTCGTGAGGTTCCGTTGTGTTGCTAAGGGTCTTGTAGAGTGCTGTCGGGTCCTGGAGTATTCTGTAGGGTTCCAGAGGGGCTCGTAGGGTTCCGTCGAAATCTGTAGGCTTCCCTAGGGGCCCGTGGAGTCCCGTAGATTTCCGTATGGGCCTGTAGGGTTGTGTAAGTGCCCGCAGGGGTTGGTAGGAGCTTGTAGGGTGCCATAAGTTTCCAGAGGGTTGTGTAGGGTTCCGTAGGGGCCTGTGGTGTTCCCTAGGGGCCTGTAGAGTCTCGTACGGTTCCGTAGGGGCCTGTGGTGTTCCCTAGGGGCCTGTAGAGTCTCGTAGAGTTCCGTCGGGTCCTGTAGGTTTCCATAAGCGCCCGCAGAGGTCTGAAGGGGCCCGTACTGTTCCGTAAGGATCCATAGGGTTCCGTAGAGCTTCGTAGGTTCCCTAGAGGCCTGTAGAGTACCGCAGGAGCCAGTAGTCTTATGTAGGGGCCCGTAAGGTTCCTTCCATAGGGGCTGGCAGTGTTCCGTAGGGGCCTGTAGGGTTGTGTAAGTGCCCGCAGCAGTCTGTAGGAGTCTGTGGGATTCTGTAAGGTTCCGGAGGGTTCTGCAGGGTTCCGTAGGGGCCTGTAGAGTTCCGTAGTGGCTGGTAAAGTTCCGTAGAGCCCTGTGGGGTTCTGTATGGACCTGTAGGGTTCCGTAGAGGCTTGCAGGGTTCTGTAAGTGCCCGCAGGTGTCTGTAGGGTTCCGTAGGGGTCTGTAGGGTTCCGTAGGCACCTGCAGTGTTCTGTAGGAGCCCATAGGGTTTTAGTGAGGTTCCGTTGTGTTGCTAAGGGTCTTGCAGAGTGCTGTCGGGTCCTGGAGTATTCTGTAGTGTTCCAGAGGGGCTCGTAGGGTTCCGTCGAAATCTGTAGGCTTCCCTAGGGGCCCGTGGAGCCCCGTAGATTTCCGTAGGGGCCTGTAGGGTTGTGTAAGTGCCCGCAGGGGTTGGTAGGAGCTTGTAGGGTGCCATAAGTTTCCAGAGGGTTGTGTAGGGTTCCGTAGGGGCCTGTGGTGTTCCCTAGGGGCCTGTAGAGTCTCGTACAGTTCCGTCGGGTCCTGTAGGTTTCCATAAGCGCCCGCAGAGGTCTGAAGGGGCCCGTACTGTTCCGTAAGGATCCATAGGGTTCCGTAGAGCTTCGTAGGTTCCCTAGAGGCCTGTAGAGTACCGCAGGAGCCAGTAGTGTTCTGTTGGGGTCCGTAAGGTTCCTTCCATAGGGGCTGGCAGTGTTCCGTAGGGTCCTCTAGGGTTGAGTAAGTGCCCGCAGGAGTCTGTAGGAGTCTGTGGGATTCTGTAAGGTTCCGGAGGGTTCTGCCGGGTTCCGCAGGGGCCTGTAGAGTTCCGCAGTGGCTGGTAAAGTTCCGTAGGGGCCTGTACCATTCCGTAACTGCCTGCAAGGGTCTTTAGGCTTCCGTAGGGGCTGGTAGGGTTCCATAGAGTTCCGCGGGTTCCTGCAGAGTTCTGCAAGTGCCCGCAAGGGCCTGTAGGGGCCCACAGTGTTTCTGTCAGGTTCCGTAGAGTTCCGTAGGGGCCATAGGCTTCCGTAGAGGCTGGTAGTATTCCGTAGGGGTCTGTAGGGTTCCGTAGGCACCTGCAGTGTTCTGTAGGAGCCCATAGGGTTTTCGTGAGGTTCCGTTGTGTTGCTAAGGGTCTTGTAGAGTGCTGTCGGGTCCTGGAGTATTCTGTAGGGTTCCAGAGGGGCTCGTAGGGTTCCGTCGAAATCTGTAGGCTTCCCTAGGGGCCCGTGGAGCCCCGTAGATTTCCGTAGGGGCCTGTAGGGTTGTGTAAGTGCCCGCAGGGGTTGGTAGTAGCGTGTAGGGTGCCATAAGTTTCCAGAGGGTTGTGTAGGGTTCCGTAGGGGCCTGTGGTGTTCCCTAGGGGCCTGTAGAGTCTCGTACGGTTCCGTAGGGGCCTGTGGTGTTCCCTAGGGGCCTGTAGAGTCTCGTACAGTTCCGTCGGGTCCTGTAGGTTTCCATAAGCGCCCGCAGAGGTCTGAAGGGGCCCGTACTGTTCCGTAAGGATCCATAGGGTTCCGTAGAGCTTCGTAGGTTCCCTAGAGGCCTGTAGAGTACCGCAGGAGCCAGTAGTCTTATGTAGGGGCCCGTAAGGTTCCTTCCATAGGGGCTGGCAGTGTTCCGTAGGGGCCTGTAGGGTTGTGTAAGTGCCCGCAGCAGTCTGTAGGAGTCTGTGGGATTCTGTAAGGTTCCGGAGGGTTCTGCAGGGTTCCGTAGGGGCCCGTAGAGTTCCGTAGTGGCTGGTAAAGTTCCGTAGAGCCCTGTGGGGTTCTGTATGGACCTGTAGGGTTCCGTAGAGGCTTGCAGGGTTCTGTAAGTGCCCGCAGGTGTCTGTAGGGTTCCGTAGGGGTCTGTAGGGTTCCGTAGGCACCTGCAGTGTTCTGTAGGAGCCCATAGGGTTTTAGTGAGGTTCCGTTGTGTTGCTAAGGGTCTTGCAGAGTGCTGTCGGGTCCTGGAGTATTCTGTAGTGTTCCAGAGGGGCTCGTAGGGTTCCGTCGAAATCTGTAGGCTTCCCTAGGGGCCCGTGGAGCCCCGTAGATTTCCGTAGGGGCCTGTAGGGTTGTGTAAGTGCCCGCAGGGGTTGGTAGGAGCTTGTAGGGTGCCATAAGTTTCCAGAGGGTTGTGTAGGGTTCCGTAGGGGCCTGTGGTGTTCCCTAGGGGCCTCTAGAGTCTCGTACAGTTCCGTAGGGGCCTGTAGGTTTCCATAAGCGCCCGCAGAGGTCTGAAGGGGCCCGTACTGTTCCGTAAGGATCCATAGGGTTCCGTAGAGCTTCGTAGGTTCCCTAGAGGCCTGTAGAGTACCGCAGGAGCCAGTAGTGTTCTGTTTGGGTCCGTAAGGTTCCTTCCATAGGGGCTGGCAGTGTTCCGTAGGGTCCTCTAGGGTTGAGTAAGTGCCCGCAGGAGTCTGTAGGAGTCTGTGGGATTCTGTAAGGTTCCGGAGGGTTCTGCCGGGTTCCGCAGGGGCCTGTAGAGTTCCGCAGTGGCTGGTAAAGTTCCGTAGGGGCCTGTACCATTCCGTAACTGCCTGCAAGGGTCTTTAGGCTTCCGTAGGGGCTTGTAGGGTTCCATAAAGTTCCGCAGGTTCCTGTAGAGTTCTGCAAGTGCCCGCAAGGGCCTATAGGGGCCCACAGTGTTTCTGTCAGGTTCCGTAGAGTTCCATAGGGGCCATAGGCTTCCGTAGAGGCTGGTAGTATTCCGTAGGGGTCTGTAGGGTTCCGTAGGCACCTGCAGTGTTCTGTAGGAGCCCATAGGGTTTTCGTGAGGTTCCGTTGTGTTGCTAAGGGTCTTGTAGAGTGCTGTCGGGTCCTGGAGTATTCTGTAGGGTTCCAGAGGGGCTCGTAGGGTTCCGTCGAAATCTGTAGGCTTCCCTAGGGGCCCGTGGAGTCCCGTAGATTTCCGTATGGGCCTGTAGGGTTGTGTAAGTGCCCGCAGGGGTTGGTAGGAGCTTGTAGGGTGCCATAAGTTTCCAGAGGGTTGTGTAGGGTTCCGTAGGGGCCTGTGGTGTTCCCTAGGGGCCTGTAGAGTCTCGTACGGTTCCGTAGGGGCCTGTGGTGTTCCCTAGGGGCCTGTAGAGTCTCGTAGAGTTCCGTCGGGTCCTGTAGGTTTCCATAAGCGCCCGCAGAGGTCTGAAGGGGCCCGTACTGTTCCGTAAGGATCCATAGGGTTCCGTAGAGCTTCGTAGGTTCCCTAGAGGCCTGTAGAGTACCGCAGGAGCCAGTAGTCTTATGTAGGGGCCCGTAAGGTTCCTTCCATAGGGGCTGGCAGTGTTCCGTAGGGGCCTGTAGGGTTGTGTAAGTGCCCGCAGCAGTCTGTAGGAGTCTGTGGGATTCTGTAAGGTTCCGGAGGGTTCTGCAGGGTTCCGTAGGGGCCCGTAGAGTTCCGTAGTGGCTGGTAAAGTTCCGTAGAGCCCTGTGGGGTTCTGTATGGACCTGTAGGGTTCCGTAGAGGCTTGCAGGGTTCTGTAAGTGCCCGCAGGTGTCTGTAGGGTTCCGTAGGGGTCTGTAGGGTTCCGTAGGCACCTGCAGTGTTCTGTAGGAGCCCATAGGGTTTTAGTGAGGTTCCGTTGTGTTGCTAAGGGTCTTGCAGAGTGCTGTCGGGTCCTGGAGTATTCTGTAGTGTTCCAGAGGGGCTCGTAGGGTTCCGTCGAAATCTGTAGGCTTCCCTAGGGGCCCGTGGAGCCCCGTAGATTTCCGTAGGGGCCTGTAGGGTTGTGTAAGTGCCCGCAGGGGTTGGTAGGAGCTTGTAGGGTGCCATAAGTTTCCAGAGGGTTGTGTAGGGTTCCGTAGGGGCCTGTGGTGTTCCCTAGGGGCCTCTAGAGTCTCGTACAGTTCCGTAGGGGCCTGTAGGTTTCCATAAGCGCCCGCAGAGGTCTGAAGGGGCCCGTACTGTTCCGTAAGGATCCATAGGGTTCCGTAGAGCTTCGTAGGTTCCCTAGAGGCCTGTAGAGTACCGCAGGAGCCAGTAGTGTTCTGTTTGGGTCCGTAAGGTTCCTTCCATAGGGGCTGGCAGTGTTCCGTAGGGTCCTCTAGGGTTGAGTAAGTGCCCGCAGGAGTCTGTAGGAGTCTGTGGGATTCTGTAAGGTTCCGGAGGGTTCTGCCGGGTTCCGCAGGGGCCTGTAGAGTTCCGCAGTGGCTGGTAAAGTTCCGTAGGGGCCTGTACCATTCCGTAACTGCCTGCAAGGGTCTTTAGGCTTCCGTAGGGGCTTGTAGGGTTCCATAAAGTTCCGCAGGTTCCTGTAGAGTTCTGCAAGTGCCCGCAAGGGCCTATAGGGGCCCACAGTGTTTCTGTCAGGTTCCGTAGAGTTCCATAGGGGCCATAGGCTTCCGTAGAGGCTGGTAGTATTCCGTAGGGGTCTGTAGGGTTCCGTAGGCACCTGCAGTGTTCTGTAGGAGCCCATAGGGTTTTCGTGAGGTTCCGTTGTGTTGCTAAGGGTCTTGTAGAGTGCTGTCGGGTCCTGGAGTATTCTGTAGGGTTCCAGAGGGGCTCGTAGGGTTCCGTCGAAATCTGTAGGCTTCCCTAGGGGCCCGTGGAGTCCCGTAGATTTCCGTATGGGCCTGTAGGGTTGTGTAAGTGCCCGCAGGGGTTGGTAGGAGCTTGTAGGGTGCCATAAGTTTCCAGAGGGTTGTGTAGGGTTCCGTAGGGGCCTGTGGTGTTCCCTAGGGGCCTGTAGAGTCTCGTACGGTTCCGTAGGGGCCTGTGGTGTTCCCTAGGGGCCTGTAGAGTCTCGTAGAGTTCCGTCGGGTCCTGTAGGTTTCCATAAGCGCCCGCAGAGGTCTGAAGGGGCCCGTACTGTTCCGTAAGGATCCATAGGGTTCCGTAGAGCTTCGTAGGTTCCCTAGAGGCCTGTAGAGTACCGCAGGAGCCAGTAGTCTTATGTAGGGGCCCGTAAGGTTCCTTCCATAGGGGCTGGCAGTGTTCCGTAGGGGCCTGTAGGGTTGTGTAAGTGCCCGCAGCAGTCTGTAGGAGTCTGTGGGATTCTGTAAGGTTCCGGAGGGTTCTGCAGGGTTCCGTAGGGGCCTGTAGAGTTCCGTAGTGGCTGGTAAAGTTCCGTAGAGCCCTGTGGGGTTCTGTATGGACCTGTAGGGTTCCGTAGAGGCTTGCAGGGTTCTGTAAGTGCCCGCAGGTGTCTGTAGGGTTCCGTAGGGGTCTGTAGGGTTCCGTAGGCACCTGCAGTGTTCTGTAGGAGCCCATAGGGTTTTAGTGAGGTTCCGTTGTGTTGCTAAGGGTCTTGCAGAGTGCTGTCGGGTCCTGGAGTATTCTGTAGTGTTCCAGAGGGGCTCGTAGGGTTCCGTCGAAATCTGTAGGCTTCCCTAGGGGCCCGTGGAGCCCCGTAGATTTCCGTAGGGGCCTGTAGGGTTGTGTAAGTGCCCGCAGGGGTTGGTAGGAGCTTGTAGGGTGCCATAAGTTTCCAGAGGGTTGTGTAGGGTTCCGTAGGGGCCTGTGGTGTTCCCTAGGGGCCTCTAGAGTCTCGTACAGTTCCGTCGGGTCCTGTAGGTTTCCATAAGCGCCCGCAGAGGTCTGAAGGGGCCCGTACTGTTCCGTAAGGATCCATAGGGTTCCGTAGAGCTTCGTAGGTTCCCTAGAGGCCTGTAGAGTACCGCAGGAGCCAGTAGTGTTCTGTTTGGGTCCGTAAGGTTCCTTCCATAGGGGCTGGCAGTGTTCCGTAGGGTCCTCTAGGGTTGAGTAAGTGCCCGCAGGAGTCTGTAGGAGTCTGTGGGATTCTGTAAGGTTCCGGAGGGTTCTGCCGGGTTCCGCAGGGGCCTGTAGAGTTCCGCAGTGGCTGGTAAAGTTCCGTAGGGGCCTGTACCATTCCGTAACTGCCTGCAAGGGTCTTTAGGCTTCCGTAGGGGCTTGTAGGGTTCCATAAAGTTCCGCAGGTTCCTGTAGAGTTCTGCAAGTGCCCGCAAGGGCCTGTAGGGGCCCACAGTGTTTCTGTCAGGTTCCGTAGAGTTCCATAGGGGCCATAGGCTTCCGTAGAGGCTGGTAGTATTCCGTAGGGGTCTGTAGGGTTCCGTAGGCACCTGCAGTGTTCTGTAGGAGCCCATAGGGTTTTCGTGAGGTTCCGTTGTGTTGCTAAGGGTCTTGTAGAGTGCTGTCGGGTCCTGGAGTATTCTGTAGGGTTCCAGAGGGGCTCGTAGGGTTCCGTCGAAATCTGTAGGCTTCCCTAGGGGCCCGTGGAGTCCCGTAGATTTCCGTATGGGCCTGTAGGGTTGTGTAAGTGCCCGCAGGGGTTGGTAGGAGCTTGTAGGGTGCCATAAGTTTCCAGAGGGTTGTGTAGGGTTCCGTAGGGGCCTGTGGTGTTCCCTAGGGGCCTGTAGAGTCTCGTACGGTTCCGTAGGGGCCTGTGGTGTTCCCTAGGGGCCTGTAGAGTCTCGTACAGTTCCGTCGGGTCCTGTAGGTTTCCATAAGCGCCCGCAGAGGTCTGAAGGGGCCCGTACTGTTCCGTAAGGATCCATAGGGTTCCGTAGAGCTTCGTAGGTTCCCTAGAGGCCTGTAGAGTACCGCAGGAGCCAGTAGTCTTATGTAGGGGCCCGTAAGGTTCCTTCCATAGGGGCTGGCAGTGTTCCGTAGGGGCCTGTAGGGTTGTGTAAGTGCCCGCAGCAGTCTGTAGGAGTCTGTGGGATTCTGTAAGGTTCCGGAGGGTTCTGCAGGGTTCCGTAGGGGCCTGTAGAGTTCCGTAGTGGCTGGTAAAGTTCCGTAGAGCCCTGTGGGGTTCTGTATGGACCTGTAGGGTTCCGTAGAGGCTTGCAGGGTTCTGTAAGTGCCCGCAGGTGTCTGTAGGGTTCCGTAGGGGTCTGTAGGGTTCCGTAGGCACCTGCAGTGTTCTGTAGGAGCCCATAGGGTTTTCGTGAGGTTCCGTTGTGTTGCTAAGGGTCTTGTAGAGTGCTGTCGGGTCCTGGAGTATTCTGTAGGGTTCCAGAGGGGCTCGTAGGGTTCCGTCGAAATCTGTAGGCTTCCCTAGGGGCCCGTGGAGTCCCGTAGATTTCCGTATGGGCCTGTAGGGTTGTGTAAGTGCCCGCAGGGGTTGGTAGGAGCTTGTAGGGTGCCATAAGTTTCCAGAGGGTTGTGTAGGGTTCCGTAGGGGCCTGTGGTGTTCCCTAGGGGCCTGTAGAGTCTCGTACGGTTCCGTAGGGGCCTGTGGTGTTCCCTAGGGGCCTGTAGAGTCTCGTACAGTTCCGTCGGGTCCTGTAGGTTTCCATAAGCGCCCGCAGAGGTCTGAAGGGGCCCGTACTGTTCCGTAAGGATCCATAGGGTTCCGTAGAGCTTCGTAGGTTCCCTAGAGGCCTGTAGAGTACCGCAGGAGCCAGTAGTCTTATGTAGGGGCCCGTAAGGTTCCTTCCATAGGGGCTGGCAGTGTTCCGTAGGGGCCTGTAGGGTTGTGTAAGTGCCCGCAGCAGTCTGTAGGAGTCTGTGGGATTCTGTAAGGTTCCGGAGGGTTCTGCAGGGTTCCGTAGGGGCCTGTAGAGTTCCGTAGTGGCTGGTAAAGTTCCGTAGAGCCCTGTGGGGTTCTGTATGGACCTGTAGGGTTCCGTAGAGGCTTGCAGGGTTCTGTAAGTGCCCGCAGGTGTCTGTAGGGTTCCGTAGGGGTCTGTAGGGTTCCGTAGGCACCTGCAGTGTTCTGTAGGAGCCCATAGGGTTTTAGTGAGGTTCCGTTGTGTTGCTAAGGGTCTTGCAGAGTGCTGTCGGGTCCTGGAGTATTCTGTAGTGTTCCAGAGGGGCTCGTAGGGTTCCGTCGAAATCTGTAGGCTTCCCTAGGGGCCCGTGGAGCCCCGTAGATTTCCGTAGGGGCCTGTAGGGTTGTGTAAGTGCCCGCAGGGGTTGGTAGGAGCTTGTAGGGTGCCATAAGTTTCCAGAGGGTTGTGTAGGGTTCCGTAGGGGCCTGTGGTGTTCCCTAGGGGCCTGTAGAGTCTCGTAGAGTTCCGTAGGGTCCTGTAGGTTTCCATAAGCGCCCGCAGAGGTCTGAAGGGGCCCGTACTGTTCCGTAAGGATCCATAGGGTTCCGTAGAGCTTCGTAGGTTCCCTAGAGGCCTGTAGAGTACCGCAGGAGCCAGTAGTGTTCTGTTTGGGTCCGTAAGGTTCCTTCCATAGGGGCTGGCAGTGTTCCGTAGGGTCCTCTAGGGTTGAGTAAGTGCCCGCAGGAGTCTGTAGGAGTCTGTGGGATTCTGTAAGGTTCCGGAGGGTTCTGCCGGGTTCCGCAGGGGCCTGTAGAGTTCCGCAGTGGCTGGTAAAGTTCCGTAGGGGCCTGTACCATTCCGTAACTGCCTGCAAGGGTCTTTAGGCTTCCGTAGGGGCTGGTAGGGTTCCATAAAGTTCCGCAGGTTCCTGTAGAGTTCTGCAAGTGCCCGCAAGGGCCTGTAGGGGCCCACAGTGTTTCTGTCAGGTTCCGTAGAGTTCCATAGGGGCCATAGGCTTCCGTAGAGGCTGGTAGTATTCCGTAGGGGTCTGTAGGGTTCCGTAGGCACCTGCAGTGTTCTGTAGGAGCCCATAGGGTTTTCGTGAGGTTCCGTTGTGTTGCTAAGGGTCTTGTAGAGTGCTGTCGGGTCCTGGAGTATTCTGTAGGGTTCCAGAGGGGCTCGTAGGGTTCCGTCGAAATCTGTAGGCTTCCCTAGGGGCCCGTGGAGTCCCGTAGATTTCCGTATGGGCCTGTAGGGTTGTGTAAGTGCCCGCAGGGGTTGGTAGGAGCTTGTAGGGTGCCATAAGTTTCCAGAGGGTTGTGTAGGGTTCCGTAGGGGCCTGTGGTGTTCCCTAGGGGCCTGTAGAGTCTCGTACGGTTCCGTAGGGGCCTGTGGTGTTCCCTAGGGGCCTGTAGAGTCTCGTAGAGTTCCGTCGGGTCCTGTAGGTTTCCATAAGCGCCCGCAGAGGTCTGAAGGGGCCCGTACTGTTCCGTAAGGATCCATAGGGTTCCGTAGAGCTTCGTAGGTTCCCTAGAGGCCTGTAGAGTACCGCAGGAGCCAGTAGTCTTATGTAGGGGCCCGTAAGGTTCCTTCCATAGGGGCTGGCAGTGTTCCGTAGGGGCCTGTAGGGTTGTGTAAGTGCCCGCAGCAGTCTGTAGGAGTCTGTGGGATTCTGTAAGGTTCCGGAGGGTTCTGCAGGGTTCCGTAGGGGCCTGTAGAGTTCCGTAGTGGCTGGTAAAGTTCCGTAGAGCCCTGTGGGGTTCTGTATGGACCTGTAGGGTTCCGTAGAGGCTTGCAGGGTTCTGTAAGTGCCCGCAGGTGTCTGTAGGGTTCCGTAGGGGTCTGTAGGGTTCCGTAGGCACCTGCAGTGTTCTGTAGGAGCCCATAGGGTTTTAGTGAGGTTCCGTTGTGTTGCTAAGGGTCTTGCAGAGTGCTGTCGGGTCCTGGAGTATTCTGTAGTGTTCCAGAGGGGCTCGTAGGGTTCCGTCGAAATCTGTAGGCTTCCCTAGGGGCCCGTGGAGCCCCGTAGATTTCCGTAGGGGCCTGTAGGGTTGTGTAAGTGCCCGCAGGGGTTGGTAGGAGCTTGTAGGGTGCCATAAGTTTCCAGAGGGTTGTGTAGGGTTCCGTAGGGGCCTGTGGTGTTCCCTAGGGGCCTCTAGAGTCTCGTACAGTTCCGTAGGGGCCTGTAGGTTTCCATAAGCGCCCGCAGAGGTCTGAAGGGGCCCGTACTGTTCCGTAAGGATCCATAGGGTTCCGTAGAGCTTCGTAGGTTCCCTAGAGGCCTGTAGAGTACCGCAGGAGCCAGTAGTGTTCTGTTTGGGTCCGTAAGGTTCCTTCCATAGGGGCTGGCAGTGTTCCGTAGGGTCCTCTAGGGTTGAGTAAGTGCCCGCAGGAGTCTGTAGGAGTCTGTGGGATTCTGTAAGGTTCCGGAGGGTTCTGCCGGGTTCCGCAGGGGCCTGTAGAGTTCCGCAGTGGCTGGTAAAGTTCCGTAGGGGCCTGTACCATTCCGTAACTGCCTGCAAGGGTCTTTAGGCTTCCGTAGGGGCTTGTAGGGTTCCATAAAGTTCCGCAGGTTCCTGTAGAGTTCTGCAAGTGCCCGCAAGGGCCTGTAGGGGCCCACAGTGTTTCTGTCAGGTTCCGTAGAGTTCCATAGGGGCCATAGGCTTCCGTAGAGGCTGGTAGTATTCCGTAGGGGTCTGTAGGGTTCCGTAGGCACCTGCAGTGTTCTGTAGGAGCCCATAGGGTTTTCGTGAGGTTCCGTTGTGTTGCTAAGGGTCTTGTAGAGTGCTGTCGGGTCCTGGAGTATTCTGTAGGGTTCCAGAGGGGCTCGTAGGGTTCCGTCGAAATCTGTAGGCTTCCCTAGGGGCCCGTGGAGTCCCGTAGATTTCCGTATGGGCCTGTAGGGTTGTGTAAGTGCCCGCAGGGGTTGGTAGGAGCTTGTAGGGTGCCATAAGTTTCCAGAGGGTTGTGTAGGGTTCCGTAGGGGCCTGTGGTGTTCCCTAGGGGCCTGTAGAGTCTCGTACGGTTCCGTAGGGGCCTGTGGTGTTCCCTAGGGGCCTGTAGAGTCTCGTACAGTTCCGTCGGGTCCTGTAGGTTTCCATAAGCGCCCGCAGAGGTCTGAAGGGGCCCGTACTGTTCCGTAAGGATCCATAGGGTTCCGTAGAGCTTTGTAGGTTCCCTAGAGGCCTGTAGAGTACCGCAGGAGCCAGTAGTCTTATGTAGGGGCCCGTAAGGTTCCTTCCATAGGGGCTGGCAGTGTTCCGTAGGGGCCTGTAGGGTTGTGTAAGTGCCCGCAGCAGTCTGTAGGAGTCTGTGGGATTCTGTAAGGTTCCGGAGGGTTCTGCAGGGTTCCGTAGGGGCCTGTAGAGTTCCGTAGTGGCTGGTAAAGTTCCGTAGAGCCCTGTGGGGTTCTGTATGGACCTGTAGGGTTCCGTAGAGGCTTGCAGGGTTCTGTAAGTGCCCGCAGGTGTCTGTAGGGTTCCGTAGGGGTCTGTAGGGTTCCGTAGGCACCTGCAGTGTTCTGTAGGAGCCCATAGGGTTTTCGTGAGGTTCCGTTGTGTTGCTAAGGGTCTTGTAGAGTGCTGTCGGGTCCTGGAGTATTCTGTAGGGTTCCAGAGGGGCTCGTAGGGTTCCGTCGAAATCTGTAGGCTTCCCTAGGGGCCCGTGGAGCCCCGTAGATTTCCGTAGGGGCCTGTAGGGTTGTGTAAGTGCCCGCAGGGGTTGGTAGTAGCGTGTAGGGTGCCATAAGTTTCCAGAGGGTTGTGTAGGGTTCCGTAGGGGCCTGTGGTGTTCCCTAGGGGCCTGTAGAGTCTCGTACGGTTCCGTAGGGGCCTGTGGTGTTCCCTAGGGGCCTGTAGAGTCTCGTACAGTTCCGTAGGGTCCTGTAGGTTTCCATAAGCGCCCGCAGAGGTCTGAAGGGGCCCGTACTGTTCCGTAAGGATCCATAGGGTTCCGTAGAGCTTCGTAGGTTCCCTAGAGGCCTGTAGAGTACCGCAGGAGCCAGTAGTCTTATGTAGGGGCCCGTAAGGTTCCTTCCATAGGGGCTGGCAGTGTTCCGTAGGGGCCTGTAGGGTTGTGTAAGTGCCCGCAGCAGTCTGTAGGAGTCTGTGGGATTCTGTAAGGTTCCGGAGGGTTCTGCAGGGTTCCGTAGGGGCCCGTAGAGTTCCGTAGTGGCTGGTAAAGTTCCGTAGGGCCCTGTGGGGTTCTGTATGGACCTGTAGGGTTCCGTAGAGGCTTGCAGGGTTCTGTAAGTGCCCGCAAGTGTCTGTAGGGTTCCGTAGGGGTCTGTAGGGTTCCGTAGGCACCTGCAGTGTTCTGTAGGAGCCCATAGGGTTTTAGTGAGGTTCCGTTGTGTTGCTAAGGGTCTTGCAGAGTGCTGTCGGGTCCTGGAGTATTCTGTAGGGTTCCAGAGGGGCTCGTAGGGTTCCGTCGAAATCTGTAGGCTTCCCTAGGGGCCCGTGGAGCCCCGTAGATTTCCGTAGGGGCCTGTAGGGTTGTGTAAGTGCCCGCAGGGGTTGGTAGGAGCTTGTAGGGTGCCATAAGTTTCCAGAGGGTTGTGTAGGGTTCCGTAGGGGCCTGTGGTGTTCCCTAGGGGCCTCTAGAGTCTCGTACAGTTCCGTAGGGGCCTGTAGGTTTCCATAAGCGCCCGCAGAGGTCTGAAGGGGCCCGTACTGTTCCGTAAGGATCCATAGGGTTCCGTAGAGCTTCGTAGGTTCCCTAGAGGCCTGTAGAGTACCGCAGGAGCCAGTAGTGTTCTGTTTGGGTCCGTAAGGTTCCTTCCATAGGGGCTGGCAGTGTTCCGTAGGGTCCTCTAGGGTTGAGTAAGTGCCCGCAGGAGTCTGTAGGAGTCTGTGGGATTCTGTAAGGTTCCGGAGGGTTCTGCCGGGTTCCGCAGGGGCCTGTAGAGTTCCGCAGTGGCTGGTAAAGTTCCGTAGGGGCCTGTACCATTCCGTAACTGCCTGCAAGGGTCTTTAGGCTTCCGTAGGGGCTGGTAGGGTTCCATAAAGTTCCGCAGGTTCCTGCAGAGTTCTGCAAGTGCCCGCAAGGGCCTGTAGGGGCCCACAGTGTTTCTGTCAGGTTCCGTAGAGTTCCGTAGGGGCCATAGGCTTCCGTAGAGGCTGGTAGTATTCCGTAGGGGTCTGTAGGGTTCCGTAGGCACCTGCAGTGTTCTGTAGGAGCCCATAGGGTTTTCGTGAGGTTCCGTTGTGTTGCTAAGGGTCTTGTAGAGTGCTGTCGGGTCCTGGAGTATTCTGTAGGGTTCCAGAGGGGCTCGTAGGGTTCCGTCGAAATCTGTAGGCTTCCCTAGGGGCCCGTGGAGCCCCGTAGATTTCCGTAGGGGCCTGTAGGGTTGTGTAAGTGCCCGCAGGGGTTGGTAGTAGCGTGTAGGGTGCCATAAGTTTCCAGAGGGTTGTGTAGGGTTCCGTAGGGGCCTGTGGTGTTCCCTAGGGGCCTGTAGAGTCTCGTACGGTTCCGTAGGGGCCTGTGGTGTTCCCTAGGGGCCTGTAGAGTCTCGTACAGTTCCGTAGGGTCCTGTAGGTTTCCATAAGCGCCCGCAGAGGTCTGAAGGGGCCCGTACTGTTCCGTAAGGATCCATAGGGTTCCGTAGAGCTTCGTAGGTTCCCTAGAGGCCTGTAGAGTACCGCAGGAGCCAGTAGTTTTATGTAGGGGCCCGTAAGGTTCCTTCCATAGGGGCTGGCAGTGTTCCGTAGGGGCCTGTAGGGTTGTGTAAGTGCCCGCAGCAGTCTGTAGGAGTCTGTGGGATTCTGTAAGGTTCCGGAGGGTTCTGCAGGGTTCCGTAGGGGCCCGTAGAGTTCCGTAGTGGCTGGTAAAGTTCCGTAGAGCCCTGTGGGGTTCTGTATGGACCTGTAGGGTTCCGTAGAGGCTTGCAGGGTTCTGTAAGTGCCCGCAAGTGTCTGTAGGGTTCCGTAGGGGTCTGTAGGGTTCCGTAGGCAGCTGCAGTGTTCTGTAGGAGCCCATAGGGTTTTAGTGAGGTTCCGTTGTGTTGCTAAGGGTCTTGCAGAGTGCTGTCGGGTCCTGGAGTATTCTGTAGGGTTCCAGAGGGGCTCGTAGGGTTCCGTCGAAATCTGTAGGCTTCCCTAGGGGCCCGTGGAGCCCCGTAGATTTCCGTAGGGGCCTGTAGGGTTGTGTAAGTGCCCGCAGGGGTTGGTAGGAGCTTGTAGGGTGCCATAAGTTTCCAGAGGGTTGTGTAGGGTTCCGTAGGGGCCTGTGGTGTTCCCTAGGGGCCTGTAGAGTCTCGTACGGTTCCGTAGGGGCCTGTGGTGTTCCCTAGGGGCCTGTAGAGTCTCGTACAGTTCCGTCGGGTCCTGTAGGTTTCCATAAGCGCCCGCAGAGGTCTGAAGGGGCCCGTACTGTTCCGTAAGGATCCATAGGGTTCCGTAGAGCTTCGTAGGTTCCCTAGAGGCCTGTAGAGTACCGCAGGAGCCAGTAGTCTTATGTAGGGGCCCGTAAGGTTCCTTCCATAGGGGCTGGCAGTGTTCCGTAGGGGCCTGTAGGGTTGTGTAAGTGCCCGCAGCAGTCTGTAGGAGTCTGTGGGATTCTGTAAGGTTCCGGAGGGTTCTGCAGGGTTCCGTAGGGGCCCGTAGAGTTCCGTAGTGGCTGGTAAAGTTCCGTAGAGCCCTGTGGGGTTCTGTATGGACCTGTAGGGTTCCGTAGGGGCCTGCAGGGTTCTGTAAGTGCCCGCAGGTGTCTGTAGGGTTCCGTAGGGGCTGTAGGGTTCCGTAGGCACCTGCAGTGTTCTGTAGGAGCCCATAGGGTTTTCGTGAGGTTCCGTTGTGTTGCTAAGGGTCTTGTAGAGTGCTGTCGGGTCCTGGAGTATTCTGTAGGGTTCCAGAGGGGCTCGTAGGGTTCCGTCGAAATCTGTAGGCTTCCCTAGGGGCTCGTGGAGACCCGTAGATTTCCGTAGGGGCCTGTAGGGTTGTGTAAGTGCCCGCAGGGGTTGGTAGGAGCTTGTAGGGTGCCATATGTTTCCAGAGGGTTGTGTAGGGTTCCGTAGGGGCCTGTGGTGTTCCCTAGGGGCCTGTAGAGTCTCGTACAGTTCCGTAGGGTCCTGTAGGTTTCCATAAGCGCCCGCAGAGGTCTGAAGGGGCCCGTACTGTTCCGTAAGGATCCATAGGGTTCCGTAGAGCTTCGTAGGTTCCCTAGAGGCCTGTAGAGTACCGCAGGAGCCAGTAGTCTTATGTAGGGGCCCGTAAGGTTCCTTCCATAGGGGCTGGCAGTGTTCCGTAGGGGCCTGTAGGGTTGTGTAAGTGCCCGCAGCAGTCTGTAGGAGTCTGTGGGATTCTGTAAGGTTCCGGAGGGTTCTGCAGGGTTCCGTAGGGGCCCGTAGAGTTCCGTAGTGGCTGGTAAAGTTCCGTAGAGCCCTATGGGGTTCTGTATGGACCTGTAGGGTTCCGTAGGGGCCTGCAGGGTTCTGTAAGTGCCCGCAGGTGTCTGTAGGGTTCCGTAGGGGTCTGTAGGGTTCCGTAGGCACCTGCAGTGTTCTGTAGGAGCCCATAGGGTTTTCGTGAGGTTCCGTTGTGTCGCTAAGGGTCTTGTAGAGTGCTGTCGGGTCCTGGAGTATTCTGTAGGGTTCCAGAGGGGCTCGTAGGGTTCCGTTGAAATCTGTAGGCTTCCCTAGGGGCCCGTGGAGACCCGTAGATTTCCGTAGGGGCCTGTAGGGTTGTGTAAGTGCCCGCAGGGGTTGGTAGGAGCTTGTAGGGTGCCATATGTTTCCGGAGGGTTGTGTAGGGTTCCGTAGGGGCCTGTGGTGTTCCCTAGGGGCCTGTAGAGTCTCGTACAGTTCCGTAGGGTCCTGTAGGTTTCCATAAGCGCCCGCAGAGGTTTGAAGGGACCCGTACTGTTCCGTAAGGATCCATAGGGTTCCGTAGAGCTTCGTAGGTTCCCTAGAGGCCTGTAGAGTACCGCAGGTGCCAGTAGTGTTCTGTTTGGGTCCGTAAGGTTCCTTCCATAGGGGCTGGCAGTGTTCCGTAGGGTCCTCTAGGGTTGAGTAAGTGCCCGCAGGAGTCTGTAGGAGTCTGTGGGATTCTGTAAGGTTCCGGAGGGTTCTGCCGGGTTCCGCAGGGGCCTGTAGAGTTCCGTAGTGGCTGGTAAAGTTCCGTAGGGGCCTGTACCATTCCGTAACTGCCTGCAAGGGTCTTTAGGCTTCCGTAGGGGCTGGTAGGGTTCCATAAAGTTCCGCAGGTTCCTGCAGAGTTCTGCAAGTGCCCGCAAGGGCCTGTAGGGGCCCACAGTGTTTCTGTCAGGTTCCGTAGAGTTCCGTAGGGGCCATAGGCTTCCGTAGAGGCTGGTAGTATTCCGTAGGGGTCTGTAGGGTTCCGTAGGCACCTGCAGTGTTCTGTAGGAGCCCATAGGGTTTTCGTGAGGTTCCGTTGTGTTGCTAAGGGTCTTGTAGAGTGCTGTCGGGTCCTGGAGTATTCTGTAGGGTTCCAGAGGGGCTCGTAGGGTTCCGTCGAAATCTGTAGGCTTCCCTAGGGGCCCGTGGAGCCCCGTAGATTTCCGTAGGGGCCTGTAGGGTTGTGTAAGTGCCCGCAGGGGTTGGTAGTAGCGTGTAGGGTGCCATAAGTTTCCAGAGGGTTGTGTAGGGTTCCGTAGGGGCCTGTGGTGTTCCCTAGGGGCCTGTAGAGTCTCGTACGGTTCCGTAGGGGCCTGTGGTGTTCCCTAGGGGCCTGTAGAGTCTCGTACAGTTCCGTAGGGTCCTGTAGGTTTCCATAAGCGCCCGCAGAGGTCTGAAGGGGCCCGTACTGTTCCGTAAGGATCCATAGGGTTCCGTAGAGCTTCGTAGGTTCCCTAGAGGCCTGTAGAGTACCGCAGGAGCCAGTAGTTTTATGTAGGGGCCCGTAAGGTTCCTTCCATAGGGGCTGGCAGTGTTCCGTAGGGGCCTGTAGGGTTGTGTAAGTGCCCGCAGCAGTCTGTAGGAGTCTGTGGGATTCTGTAAGGTTCCGGAGGGTTCTGCAGGGTTCCGTAGGGGCCCGTAGAGTTCCGTAGTGGCTGGTAAAGTTCCGTAGAGCCCTGTGGGGTTCTGTATGGACCTGTAGGGTTCCGTAGAGGCTTGCAGGGTTCTGTAAGTGCCCGCAAGTGTCTGTAGGGTTCCGTAGGGGTCTGTAGGGTTCCGTAGGCAGCTGCAGTGTTCTGTAGGAGCCCATAGGGTTTTAGTGAGGTTCCGTTGTGTTGCTAAGGGTCTTGCAGAGTGCTGTCGGGTCCTGGAGTATTCTGTAGGGTTCCAGAGGGGCTCGTAGGGTTCCGTCGAAATCTGTAGGCTTCCCTAGGGGCCCGTGGAGCCCCGTAGATTTCCGTAGGGGCCTGTAGGGTTGTGTAAGTGCCCGCAGGGGTTGGTAGGAGCTTGTAGGGTGCCATAAGTTTCCAGAGGGTTGTGTAGGGTTCCGTAGGGGCCTGTGGTGTTCCCTAGGGGCCTGTAGAGTCTCGTACGGTTCCGTAGGGGCCTGTGGTGTTCCCTAGGGGCCTGTAGAGTCTCGTACAGTTCCGTCGGGTCCTGTAGGTTTCCATAAGCGCCCGCAGAGGTCTGAAGGGGCCCGTACTGTTCCGTAAGGATCCATAGGGTTCCGTAGAGCTTCGTAGGTTCCCTAGAGGCCTGTAGAGTACCGCAGGAGCCAGTAGTCTTATGTAGGGGCCCGTAAGGTTCCTTCCATAGGGGCTGGCAGTGTTCCGTAGGGGCCTGTAGGGTTGTGTAAGTGCCCGCAGCAGTCTGTAGGAGTCTGTGGGATTCTGTAAGGTTCCGGAGGGTTCTGCAGGGTTCCGTAGGGGCCCGTAGAGTTCCGTAGTGGCTGGTAAAGTTCCGTAGAGCCCTGTGGGGTTCTGTATGGACCTGTAGGGTTCCGTAGGGGCCTGCAGGGTTCTGTAAGTGCCCGCAGGTGTCTGTAGGGTTCCGTAGGGGCTGTAGGGTTCCGTAGGCACCTGCAGTGTTCTGTAGGAGCCCATAGGGTTTTCGTGAGGTTCCGTTGTGTTGCTAAGGGTCTTGTAGAGTGCTGTCGGGTCCTGGAGTATTCTGTAGGGTTCCAGAGGGGCTCGTAGGGTTCCGTCGAAATCTGTAGGCTTCCCTAGGGGCTCGTGGAGACCCGTAGATTTCCGTAGGGGCCTGTAGGGTTGTGTAAGTGCCCGCAGGGGTTGGTAGGAGCTTGTAGGGTGCCATATGTTTCCAGAGGGTTGTGTAGGGTTCCGTAGGGGCCTGTGGTGTTCCCTAGGGGCCTGTAGAGTCTCGTACAGTTCCGTAGGGTCCTGTAGGTTTCCATAAGCGCCCGCAGAGGTCTGAAGGGGCCCGTACTGTTCCGTAAGGATCCATAGGGTTCCGTAGAGCTTCGTAGGTTCCCTAGAGGCCTGTAGAGTACCGCAGGAGCCAGTAGTCTTATGTAGGGGCCCGTAAGGTTCCTTCCATAGGGGCTGGCAGTGTTCCGTAGGGGCCTGTAGGGTTGTGTAAGTGCCCGCAGCAGTCTGTAGGAGTCTGTGGGATTCTGTAAGGTTCCGGAGGGTTCTGCAGGGTTCCGTAGGGGCCCGTAGAGTTCCGTAGTGGCTGGTAAAGTTCCGTAGAGCCCTATGGGGTTCTGTATGGACCTGTAGGGTTCCGTAGGGGCCTGCAGGGTTCTGTAAGTGCCCGCAGGTGTCTGTAGGGTTCCGTAGGGGTCTGTAGGGTTCCGTAGGCACCTGCAGTGTTCTGTAGGAGCCCATAGGGTTTTCGTGAGGTTCCGTTGTGTCGCTAAGGGTCTTGTAGAGTGCTGTCGGGTCCTGGAGTATTCTGTAGGGTTCCAGAGGGGCTCGTAGGGTTCCGTTGAAATCTGTAGGCTTCCCTAGGGGCCCGTGGAGACCCGTAGATTTCCGTAGGGGCCTGTAGGGTTGTGTAAGTGCCCGCAGGGGTTGGTAGGAGCTTGTAGGGTGCCATATGTTTCCGGAGGGTTGTGTAGGGTTCCGTAGGGGCCTGTGGTGTTCCCTAGGGGCCTGTAGAGTCTCGTACAGTTCCGTAGGGTCCTGTAGGTTTCCATAAGCGCCCGCAGAGGTTTGAAGGGACCCGTACTGTTCCGTAAGGATCCATAGGGTTCCGTAGAGCTTCGTAGGTTCCCTAGAGGCCTGTAGAGTACCGCAGGTGCCAGTAGTGTTCTGTTTGGGTCCGTAAGGTTCCTTCCATAGGGGCTGGCAGTGTTCCGTAGGGTCCTCTAGGGTTGAGTAAGTGCCCGCAGGAGTCTGTAGGAGTCTGTGGGATTCTGTAAGGTTCCGGAGGGTTCTGCCGGGTTCCGCAGGGGCCTGTAGAGTTCCGTAGTGGCTGGTAAAGTTCCGTAGGGGCCTGTACCATTCCGTAACTGCCTGCAAGGGTCTTTAGGCTTCCGTAGGGGCTGGTAGGGTTCCATAAAGTTCCGCGGGTTCCTGCAGAGTTCTGCAAGTGCCCGCAAGGGCCTGTAGGGGCCCACAGTGTTTCTGTCAGGTTCCGTAGAGTTCCATAGGGGCCATAGGCTTCCGTAGAGGCTGGTAGTATTCCATAGGGGTCTGTAGGGTTCCGTAGGCACCTGCAGTGTTCTGTAGGAGCCCATAGGGTTTTCGTGAGGTTCCGTTGTGTTGCTAAGGGTCTTGTAGAGTACTGTCGGGTCCTGGAGTATTCTGTAGGGTTCCAGAGGGGCTCGTAGGGTTCCGTCGAAATCTGTAGGCTTCCCTAGGGGCCCGTGGAGTCCCGTAGATTTCCGTAGGGGCCTGTAGGGTTGTGTAAGTGCCCGCAGGGGTTGGTAGGAGCTTGTAGGGTGCCATAAGTTTCCAGAGGGTTGTGTAGGGTTCCGTAGGGGCCTGTGGTGTTCCCTAGGGGCCTGTAGAGTCTCGTACGGTTCCGTAGGGGCCTGTGGTGTTCCCTAGGGGCCTCTAGAGTCTCGTAGAGTTCCGTCGGGTCCTGTAGGTTTCCATAAGCGCCCGCAGAGGTCTGAAGGGGCCCGTACTGTTCCGTAAGGATCCATAGGGTTCCGTAGAGCTTCGTAGGTTCCCTAGAGGCCTGTAGAGTACCGCAGGAGCCAGTAGTGTTCTGTGGGGGTCCGTAAGGTTCCTTCCATAGGGGCTGGCAGTGTTCCGTAGGGGCCTGTAGGGTTGTGTAAGTGCCCGCAGCAGTCTGTAGGAGTCTGTGGGATTCTGTAAGGTTCCGGAGGGTTCTGCAGGGTTCCGTAGGGGCCCGTAGAGTTCCGTAGTGGCTGGTAAAGTTCCGTAGAGCCCTGTGGGGTTCTGTATGGACCTGTAGGGTTCCGTAGGGGCCTGCAGGGTTCTGTAAGTGCCCGCAGGTGTCTGTAGGGTTCCGTAGGGGTCTGTAGGGTTCCGTAGGCACCTGCAGTGTTCTGTAGGAGCCCATAGGGTTTTCGTGAGGTTCCGTTGTGTTGCTAAGGGTCTTGTAGAGTGCTGTCGGGTCCTGGAGTATTCTGTAGGGTTCCAGAGGGGCTCGTAGGGTTCCGTCAAAATCTGTAGGCTTCCCTAGGGGCCCGTGGAGACCCGTAGATTTCCGTAGGGGCCTGTAGGGTTGTGTAAGTGCCCGCAGGGGTTGGTAGGAGCTTGTAGGGTGCCATAAGTTTCCAGAGGGTTGTGTACGGTTCCGTAGGGGCCTGTGGTGTTCCCTAGGGGCCTGTAGAGTCTCGTACGGTTCCGTAGGGACCTGTGGTGTTCCCTAGGGGCCTGTAGAGTCTCGTACAGTTCTGTAGGGTCCTGTAGGTTTCCATAAGCGCCCGCAGAGGTCTGAAGAGGCCCGTACTGTTCCGTAAGGATCCATAGGGTTCCGTAGAGCTTCGTAGGTTCCCTAGAGGCCTTTAGAGTACCGCAGGAGCCAGTAGTGTTCTGTTTGGGTCCGTAAGGTTCCTTCCATAGGGGCTGGCAGTGTTCCGTAGGGTCCTCTAGGGTTGAGTAAGTGCCCGCAGGAGTCTGTAGGAGTCTGTGGGATTCTGTAAGGTTCCGGAGGGTTCTGCCGGGTTCCGCAGGGGCCTGTAGAGTTCCATAGTGGCTGGTAAAGTTCCGTAGGGGCCTGTACCATTCCGTAACTGCCTGCAAGGGTCTTTAGGCTTCCGTAGGGGCTGGTAGGGTTCCATAAAGTTCCGCGGGTTCCTGCAGAGTTCTGCAAGTGCCCGCAAGGGCCTGTAGGGGCCCACAGTGTTTCTGTCAGGTTCCGTAGAGTTCCGTAGGGGCCATAGGCTTCCGTAGAGGCTGGTAGTATTCCGTAGGGGTCTGTAGGGTTCCGTAGGCACCTGCAGTGTTCTGTAGGAGCCCATAGGGTTTTCGTGAGGTTCCGTTGTGTTGCTAAGGGTCTTGTAGAGTGCTGTCGGGTCCTGGAGTATTCTGTAGGGTTCCAGAGGGGCTCGTAGGGTTCCGTCGAAATCTGTAGGCTTCCCTAGGGGCCCGTGGAGTCCCGTAGATTAACATAGGGGCCTGTAGGGTTGTGTAAGTGCCCGCAGGGGTTGGTAGGAGCTTGTAGGGTGCCATATGTTTCCAGAGGGTTGTGTAGGGTTCCGTAGGGGCCTGTGGTGTTCCCTAGGGGCCTGTAGAGTCTCGTACGGTTCCGTAGGGGCCTGTGGTGTTCCCTAGGGGCCTGTAGAGTCTCGTACAGTTCCGTAGGGTCCTGTAGGTTTCCATAAGCGCCCGCAGAGGTCTGAAGGGGCCCGTACTGTTCCGTAAGGATCCATAGGGTTCCGTAGAGCTTCGTAGGTTCCCTAGAGGCCTGTAGAGTACCGCAGGAGCCAGTAGTCTTATGTAGGGGCCCGTAAGGTTCCTTCCATAGGGGCTGGCAGTGTTCCGTAGGGGCCTGTAGGGTTGTGTAAGTGCCCGCAGCAGTCTGTAGGAGTCTGTGGGATTCTATAAGGTTCCGGAGGGTTCTGCAGGGTTCCGTAGGGGCCTGTAGAGTTCCGTAGTGGCTGGTAAAGTTCCGTAGAGCCCTATGGGGTTCTGTATGGACCTGTAGGGTTCCGTAGAGGCCTGCAGGGTTCTGTAAGTGCCCGCAGGTGTCTGTAGGGTTCCGTAGGGGTCTGTAGGGTTCCGTAGGCACCTGCAGTGTTCTGTAGGAGCCCATAGGGTTTTAGTGAGGTTCCGTTGTGTTGCTAAGGGTCTTGCAGAGTGCTGTCGGGTCCTGGAGTATTCTGTAGGGTTCCAGAGGGGCTCGTAGGGTTCCGTCGAAATCTGTAGGCTTCCCTAGGGGCCCGTGGAGACCCGTAGATTTCCGTAGGGGCCTGTAGGGTTGTGTAAGTGCCCGCAGGGGTTGGTAGGAGCTTGTAGGGTGCCATAAGTTTCCAGAGGGTTGTGTAGGGTTCCGTAGGGACCTGTGGTGTTCCCTAGGGGCCTGTAGAGTCTCGTACAGTTCCGTAGGGGCCTGTAGGTTTCCATAAGCGCCCGCAGAGGTCTGAAGGGGCCCGTACTGTTCCGTAAGGATCCATAGGGTTCCGTAGAGCTTCGTAGGTTCCCTAGAGGCCTGTAGAGTACCGCAGGAGCCAGTAGTGTTCTGTTTGGGTCCGTAAGGTTCCTTCCATAGGGGCTGGCAGTGTTCCGTAGGGTCCTCTAGGGTTGAGTAAGTGCCCGCAGGAGTCTGTAGGAGTCTGTGGGATTCTGTAAGGTTCCGGAGGGTTCTGCCGGGTTCCGCAGGGGCCTGTAGAGTTCCGCAGTGGCTGGTAAAGTTCCGTAGGGGCCTGTATCATTCCGTAACTGCCTGCAAGGGTCTTTAGGCTTCCGTAGGGGCTTGTAGGGTTCCATAGAGTTCCGTGGGTTCCTGCAGAGTTCTGCAAGTGCCCGCAAGGGCCTGTAGGGGCCCACAGTGTTTCTGTCAGGTTCCGTAGAGTTCCGTAGGGGCCATAGGCTTCCGTAGAGGCTGGTAGTATTCCGTAGGGGTCTGTAGGGTTCCGTAGGCACCTGCAGTGTTCTGTAGGAGCCCATAGGGTTTTCGTGAGGTTCCGTTGTGTTGCTAAGGGTCTTGTAGAGTGCTGTCGGGTCCTGGAGTATTCTGTAGGGTTCCAGAGGGGCTCGTAGGGTTCCGTCGAAATCTGTAGGCTTCCCTAGGGGCCCGTGGAGCCCCGTAGATTTCCGTAGGGGCCTGTAGGGTTGTGTAAGTGCCCGCAGGGGTTGGTAGTAGCGTGTAGGGTGCCATAAGTTTCCAGAGGGTTGTGTAGGGTTCCGTAGGGGCCTGTGGTGTTCCCTAGGGGCCTGTAGAGTCTCGTACGGTTCCGTAGGGGCCTGTGGTGTTCCCTAGGGGCCTGTAGAGTCTCGTACAGTTCCGTAGGGTCCTGTAGGTTTCCATAAGCGCCCGCAGAGGTCTGAAGGGGCCCGTACTGTTCCGTAAGGATCCATAGGGTTCCGTAGAGCTTCGTAGGTTCCCTAGAGGCCTGTAGAGTACCGCAGGAGCCAGTAGTCTTATGTAGGGGCCCGTAGGGTTCCTTCCATAGGGGCTGGCAGTGTTCCGTAGGGGCCTGTAGGGTTGTGTAAGTGCCCGCAGCAGTCTGTAGGAGTCTGTGGGATTCTGTAAGGTTCCGGAGGGTTCTGCAGGGTTCCGTAGGGGCCCGTAGAGTTCCGTAGTGGCTGGTAAAGTTCTGTAGAGCCCTGTGGGGTTCTGTATGGACCTGTAGGGTTCCGTAGAGGCTTGCAGGGTTCTGTAAGTGCCCGCAAGTGTCTGTAGGGTTCCGTAGGGGTCTGTAGGGTTCCGTAGGCACCTGCAGTGTTCTGTAGGAGCCCATAGGGTTTTAGTGAGGTTCCGTTGTGTTGCTAAGGGTCTTGCAGAGTGCTGTCGGGTCCTAGAGTATTCTGTAGGGTTCCAGAGGGGCTCGTAGGGTTCCGTCGAAATCTGTAGGCTTCCCTAGGGGCCCGTGGAGCCCCGTAGATTTCCGTAGGGGCCTGTAGGGTTGTGTAAGTGCCCGCAGGGGTTGGTAGGAGCTTGTAGGGTGCCATAAGTTTCCAGAGGGTTGTGTAGGGTTCCGTAGGGGCCTGTGGTGTTCCCTAGGGGCCTGTAGAGTCTCGTACGGTTCCGTAGGGGCCTGTGGTGTTCCCTAGGGGCCTGTAGAGTCTCGTACAGTTCCGTCGGGTCCTGTAGGTTTCCATAAGCGCCCGCAGAGGTCTGAAGGGGCCCGTACTGTTCCGTAAGGATCCATAGGGTTCCGTAGAGCTTCGTAGGTTCCCTAGAGGCCTGTAGAGTACCGCAGGAGCCAGTAGTCTTATGTAGGGGCCCGTAAGGTTCCTTCCATAGGGGCTGGCAGTGTTCCGTAGGGGCCTGTAGGGTTGTGTAAGTGCCCGCAGCAGTCTGTAGGAGTCTGTGGGATTCTGTAAGGTTCCGGAGGGTTCTGCAGGGTTCCGTAGGGGCCCGTAGAGTTCCGTAGTGGCTGGTAAAGTTCCGTAGAGCCCTGTGGGGTTCTGTATGGACCTGTAGGGTTCCGTAGGGGCCTGCAGGGTTCTGTAAGTGCCCGCAGGTGTCTGTAGGGTTCCGTAGGGGTCTGTAGGGTTCCGTAGGCACCTGCAGTGTTCTGTAGGAGCCCATAGGGTTTTCGTGAGGTTCCGTTGTGTTGCTAAGGGTCTTGTAGAGTGCTGTCGGGTCCTGGAGTATTCTGTAGGGTTCCAGAGGGGCTCGTAGGGTTCCGTCGAAATCTGTAGGCTTCCCTAGGGGCTCGTGGAGACCCGTAGATTTCCGTAGGGGCCTGTAGGGTTGTGTAAGTGCCCGCAGGGGTTGGTAGGAGCTTGTAGGGTGCCATATGTTTCCAGAGGGTTGTGTAGGGTTCCGTAGGGGCCTGTGGTGTTCCCTAGGGGCCTGTAGAGTCTCGTACAGTTCCGTAGGGTCCTGTAGGTTTCCATAAGCGCCCGCAGAGGTCTGAAGGGGCCCGTACTGTTCCGTAAGGATCCATAGGGTTCCGTAGAGCTTCGTAGGTTCCCTAGAGGCCTGTAGAGTACTGCAGGAGCCAGTAGTCTTATGTAGGGGCCCGTAAGGTTCCTTCCATAGGGGCTGGCAGTGTTCCGTAGGGGCCTGTAGGGTTGTGTAAGTGCCCGCAGCAGTCTGTAGGAGTCTGTGGGATTCTTTAAGGTTCCGGAGGGTTCTGCAGGGTTCCGTAGGGGCCCGTAGAGTTCCGTAGTGGCTGGTAAAGTTCCGTAGAGCCCTATGGGGTTCTGTATGGACCTGTAGGGTTCCGTAGGGGCCTGCAGGGTTCTGTAAGTGCCCGCAGGTGTCTGTAGGGTTCCGTAGGGGTCTGTAGGGTTCCGTAGGCACCTGCAGTGTTCTGTAGGAGCCCATAGGGTTTTCGTGAGGTTCCGTTGTGTTGCTAAGGGTCTTGTAGAGTGCTGTCGGGTCCTGGAGTATTCTGTAGGGTTCCAGAGGGGCTCGTAGGGTTCCGTCGAAATCTGTAGGCTTCCCTAGGGGCCCGTGGAGCCCCGTAGATTTCCGTAGGGGCCTGTAGGGTTGTGTAAGTGCCCGCAGGGGTTGGTAGGAGCTTGTAGGGTGCCATATGTTTCCGGAGGGTTGTGTAGGGTTCCGTAGGGGCCTGTGGTGTTCCCTAGGGGCCTGTAGAGTCTCGTACAGTTCCGTAGGGTCCTGTAGGTTTCCATAAGCGCCCGCAGAGGTTTGAAGGGACCCGTACTGTTCCGTAAGGATCCATAGGGTTCCGTAGAGCTTCGTAGGTTCCCTAGAGGCCTGTAGAGTACCGCAGGAGCCAGTAGTGTTCTGTTTGGGTCCGTAAGGTTCCTTCCATAGGGGCTGGCAGTGTTCCGTAGGGTCCTCTAGGGTTGAGTAAGTGCCCGCAGGAGTCTGTAGGAGTCTGTGGGATTCTGTAAGGTTCCGGAGGGTTCTGCCGGGTTCCACAGGGGCCTGTAGAGTTCCGCACTGGCTGGTAAAGTTCCGTAGGGGCCTGTACCATTCCGTAACTGCCTGCAAGGGTCTTTAGGCTTCCGTAGGGGCTGGTAGGGTTCCATAAAGTTCCGCGGGTTCCTGCAGAGTTCTGCAAGTGCCCGCAAGGGCCTGTAGGGGTCCACAGTGTTTCTGTCAGGTTCCGTAGAGTTCCATAGGGGCCATAGGCTTCCGTAGAGGCTGGTAGTATTCCGTAGGGGTCTGTAGGGTTCCGTAGGCACCTGCAGTGTTCTGTAGGAGCCCATAGGGTTTTCGTGAGGTTCCGTTGTGTTGCTAAGGGTCTTGTAGAGTGCTGTCGGGTCCTGGAGTATTCTGTAGGGTTCCAGAGGGGCTCGTAGGGTTCCGTCGAAATCTGTAGGCTTCCCTAGGGGCCCGTGGAGTCCCGTAGATTTCCGTATGGGCCTGTAGGGTTGTGTAAGTGCCCGCAGGGGTTGGTAGGAGCTTGTAGGGTGCCATAAGTTTCCAGAGGGTTGTGTAGGGTTCCGTAGGGGCCTGTGGTGTTCCCTAGTGGCCTGTAGAGTCTCGTACGGTTCCGTAGGGGCCTGTGGTGTTCCCTAGGGGCCTGTAGAGTCTCGTAGAGTTCCGTCGGGTCCTGTAGGTTTCCATAAGCGCCCGCAGAGGTCTGAAGGGGCCCGTACTGTTCCGTAAGGATCCATAGGGTTCCGTAGAGCTTCGTAGGTTCCCTAGAGGCCTGTAGAGTACCGCAGGAGCCAGTAGTGTTCTGTGGGGGTCCGTAAGGTTCCTTCCATAGGGGCTGGCAGTGTTCCGTAGGGGCCTGTAGGGTTGTGTAAGTGCCCGCAGCAGTCTGTAGGAGTCTGTGGGATTCTATAACGTTCCGGAGGGTTCTGCAGGTTTCCGTAGGGGCCCGTAGAGTTCCGTAGTGGCCGGTAAAGTTCCGTAGGGCCCTGTGGGGTTCTGTATGGACCTGTAGGGTTCCGTAGGGGCCTGCAGGGTTCTGTAAGTGCCCGCAGGTGTCTGTAGGGTTCCGTAGGGGTCTGTAGGGTTCCGTAGGCACCTGCAGTGTTCTGTAGGAGCCCATAGGGTTTTCGTGAGGTTCCGTTGTGTTGCTAAGGGTCTTGTAGAGTGCTGTCGGGTCCTGGAGTATTCTGTAGGGTTCCAGAGGGGCTCGTAGGGTTCCGTCGAAATCTGTAGGCTTCCCTAGGGGCCCGTGGAGTCCTGTAGATTTCCGTAGGGGCCTGTAGGGTTGTGTAAGTGCCCGCAGGAGTCTGTAGGAATCCGTGGGATTCTGTAAGGTTCCGGAGGGTTGTGTAGGGTTCCGTAGGGGCCTGTAGAGTTCCATAGTGGCTGGTAAAGTTCCGTAGGGGCCTGTACCATTCCGTAACTGCCTGCAAGGGTCTTTAAGCTTCCGTAGGGGCTGGTAGGGTTCCATAAAGTTCCGTGGGTTCCTGCAGAGTTCTGCAAGTGCCCACAAGGGCCTGTAGGGGCCCACAGTGTTTCTGTCAGGTTCCGTAGAGTTCCATAGGTGCCATAGGTTTCCGTAGCGGCTGAGAGTATTCCGTAGGGGTCTGTAGGGTTCCGTAGGCACCTGCAGTGTTCTGTAGGAGCCCATAGGGTTTTCGTGAGGTTCCGTTGTGTTGCTAAGGGTCTTGTAGAGTGCTGTCGGGTCCTGGAGTATTCTGTAGGGTTCCAGAGGGGCTCGTAGGGTTCCGTCGAAATCTGTAGGCTTCCCTAGGGGCCCGTGGAGACCCGTAGATTTCCGTAGGGGCCTGTAGGGTTGTGTAAGTGCCCGCAGGGGTTGGTAGGAGCTTGTAGGGTGCCATATGTTTCCGGAGGGTTGTGTAGGGTTCCGTAGGGGCCTGTGGTGTTCCCTAGGGGCCTGTAGAGTCTCGTAGAGTTCCGTAGGGTCCTGTAGGTTTCCATAAGCGCCCGCAGAGGTTTGAAGGGACCCGTACTGTTCCGTAAGGATCCATAGGGTTCCGTAGAGCTTCGTAGGTTCCCTAGAGGCCTGTAGAGTACCGCAGGAGCCAGTAGTGTTCTGTTTGGGTCCGTAAGGTTCCTTCCATAGGGGCTGGCAGTGTTCCGTAGGGTCCTCTAGGGTTGAGTAAGTGCCCGCAGGAGTCTGTAGGAGTCTGTGGGATTCTGTAAGGTTCCGGAGGGTTCTGCCGGGTTCCGCAGGGGCCTGTAGAGTTCCGCACTGGCTGGTAAAGTTCCGTAGGGGCCTGTACCGTTCCGTAACTGCCTGCAAGGGTCTTTAAGCTTCCGTAGGGGCTGGTAGGGTTCCATAAAGTTCCGTGGGTTCCTGCAGAGTTCTGCAAGTGCCCACAAGGGCCTGTAGGGGCCCACAGTGTTTCTGTCAGGTTCCGTAGAGTTCCATAGGGGCCATAGGTTTCCGTAGCGGCTGATAGTATTCCGTAGGGGTCTGTAGGGTTCCGTAGGCACCTGCAGTGTTCTGTAGGAGCCCATAGGGTTTTCGTGAGGTTCCGTTGTGTTGCTAAGGGTCTTGTAGAGTGCTGTCGGGTCCTGGAGTATTCTGTAGGGTTCCAGAGGGGCTCGTAGGGTTCCGTCGAAATCTGTAGGCTTCCCTAGGGGCCCGTGGAGTCCTGTAGATTTCCGTAGGGGCCTGTAGGGTTGTGTAAGTGCCCGCAGGGGTTGTTAGGAGCTTGTAGGGTGCCATAAGTTTCCAGAGGGTTGTGTAGGGTTCCGTAGGGGCCTGTGGTGTTCCCTAGGGGCCTGTAGAGTCTCGTACGGTTCCGTAGGGGCCTGTGGTGTTCCCTAGCGGCCTGTAGAGTCTCGTACAGTTCCGTCGGGTCCTGTAGGTTTCCATAAGCGCCCGCAGAGGTCTGAAGGGACCCGTACTGTTCCGTAAGGATCCATAGGGTTCCGTAGAGCTTCGTAGGTTCCCTAGAGGCCTGTAGAGTACCGCAGGAGCCAGTAGTCTTATGTAGGGGCCCGTAAGGTTCCTTCCATAGGGGCTGGCAGTGTTCCGTAGCGTCCTCTAGGGTTGAGTAAGTGCCCGCAGCAGTCTGTAGGAGTCTGTGGGATTCTATAAGGTTCCGGAGGGTTCTGCAGGTTTCCGTAGGGGCCCGTAGAGTTCCGTAGTGGCCGGTAAAGTTCCGTAGGGCCCTGTGGGGTTCTGTATGGACCTGTAGGGTTCCGTAGGGGCCTGCAGGGTTCTGTAAGTGCCCGCAGGTGTCTGTAGGGTTCCGTAGGCACCTGCAGTGTTCTGTAGGAGCCCATAGGGTTTTAGTGAGGTTCCGTTGTGTCGCTAAGGGTCTTGTAGAGTGCTGTCGGGTCCTGGAGTATTCTGTAGGGTTCCAGAGGGGCTCGTAGGGTTCCGTCGAAATCTGTAGGCTTCCCTAGGGGCCCGTGGAGACCCGTAGATTTCCGTAGGGGCCTGTAGGGTTGTGTAAGTGCCCGCAGGGGTTGGTAGGAGCTTGTAGGGTGCCATATGTTTCCGGAGGGTTGTGTAGGGTTCCGTAGGGGCCTGTGGTGTTCCCTAGGGGCCTGTAGGGTCTCGTAGAGTTCCGTAGGGTCCTATAGGTTTCCATAAGCGCCCGCAGAGGTCTGAAGGGGCCCGTACTGTTCCGTAAGGATCCATAGGGCTCTGTAGAGCTTCATAGGTTCCCTAGAGGCCTGTAGAGTACCGCAGGAGCCAGTAGTGTTCTGTAGGGGTCCGTAAGGTTCCTTCCATAGGGGCTGGCAGTGTTCCGTAGGGTCCTCTAGGGTTGAGTAAGTGCCCGCAGGAGTCTGTAGGAGTCTGTGGGATTCTGTAAGGTTCCGGAGGGTTCTGCAGGGTTCCGTAGGGGCCTGTAGAGTTCCGCAGTGGCTGCTAAATTTCCGTAGGGGCCTGTACCGTTCCGTAACTGCCTGCAAGGGTCTTTAGGCTTCTGTAGGGGCTGGTAGGGTTCCATAAAGTTCCGTGGGTTCCTGCAGAGTTCTGCAATTGCCCACAAGGGCCTGTAGGGGCCCATAGTGTTTCTGCCAGGTTCCGTAGAGTTCCGTAGGGGCCATATATTTCAGTAGTGGCTGGTAGTATTCCGTAGGGGTCTGTAGGGTTCCGTAGGCACCTGCAGTGTTCTGTAGGAGCCCATAGAGTTTTCGTGAGGTTCCGTTGTGTTGCTAAGGGTCTTGTAGAGTGCTGTCGGGTCCTGGAGTATTCTGTAGGGTTCCAGAGGGGCTCGTAGGGTTCCGTCGAAATCTGTAGGCTTCCCTAGGGGCCCGTGGAGTCCCGTAGATTTCCGTAGGGGCCTGTAGGGTTGTGTAAGTGCCCGCAGGGGTTGGTAGGAGCTTGTAGGGTGCCATATGTTTCCGGAGGGTTGTGTAGGGTTCCGTAGGGGCCTGTGGTGTTCCCTAGGGGCCTGTAGAGTCTCGTACGGTTCCGTAGGGGCCTGTGGTGTTCCCTAGGGGCCTGTAGAGTCTCGTACAGTTCCGTCGGGTCCTGTAGGTTTCCATAAGCGCCCGCAGAGGTCTGAAGGGGCCCGTACTGTTCCGTAAGGATCCATAGGGTTCCGTAGAGCTTCGTAGGTTCCCTAGAGGCCTGTAGAGTACCGCAGGAGCCAGTAGTCTTATGTAGGGGCCCGTAAGGTTCCTTCCATAGGGGCTGGCAGTGTTCCGTAGGGGCCTGTAGGGTTGTGTAAGTGCCCGCAGCAGTCTGTAGGAGTCTGTGGGATTCTATAAGGTTCCGGAGGGTTCTGCAGGTTTCCGTAGGGGCCCGTAGAGTTCCGTAGTGGCTGGTAAAGTTCCGTAGGGCCCTGTGGGGTTCTGTATGGACCTGTAGGGTTCCGTAGGGGCCTGCAGGGTTCTGTAAGTGCCCGCAGGCGTCTGTAGGGTTCCATAGGGGTCTGTAGGGTTCCGTAGGCACCTGCAGTGTTCTGTAGGAGCCCATAGGGTTTTAGTGAGGTTCCATTGTGCCGCTAAGGGTCTTGTAGAGTGCTGTCGGGTCCTGGAGTATTCTGTAGGGTTCCAGAGGGGCTCGTAGGGTTCCGTCGAAATCTGTAGGCTTCCCTAGGGGCCCGTGGAGTCCCGTAGATTTCCGTATGGGCCTGTAGGGTTGTGTAAGTGCCTGCAGGGGTTGGTAGGAGCTTGTAGGGTGCCATAAGTTTCCAGAGGGTTGTGTAGGGTTCCGTAGGGGCCTGTGGTGTTCCCTAGGGGCCTGTAGAGTCTCGTACGGTTCCGTAGGGACCTGTGGTGTTCCCTAGGGGCCTGTAGAGTCTCGTGCAGTTCCGTCGGGTCCTGTAGGTTTCCATAAGCGCCCGCAGAGGTCTGAAGGGGCCCGTACTGTTCCGTAAGGATCCATAGGGTTCCGTAGAGCTTCGTAGGTTCCCTAGAGGCCTGTAGAGTACCGCAGGAGCCAGTAGTCTTATGTAGGGGCCCGTAAGGTTCCTTCCATAGGGGCTGGCAGTGTTCCGTAGGGGCCTGTAGGGTTGTGTAAGTGCCCGCAGCAGTCTGTAGGAGTCTGTGGGATTCTATAAGGTTCCGGAGGGTTCTGCAGGTTTCCGTAGGGGCCCGTAGAGTTCCGTAGTGGCTGGTAAAGTTCCGTAGGGCCCTGTGGGGTTCTGTATGGACCTGTAGGGTTCCGTAGGGGCCTGCAGGGTTCTGTAAGTGCCCGCAGGTGTCTGTAGGGTTCCGTAGGGGTCTGTAGGGTTCCGTAGGCACCTGCAGTGTTCTGTAGGAGCCCATAGGGTTTTAGTGAGGTTCCGTTGTGTTGCTAAGGGTCTTGTAGAGTGCTGTCGGGTCCTGGAGTATTCTGTAGGGTTCCAGAGGGGCTCGTAGGGTTCCGTCGAAATCTGTAGGCTTCCCTAGGGGCCCGTGGAGTCCCGTAGATTTCCGTAGGGGCCTGTAGGGTTGTGTAAGTGCCCGCAGGAGTCTGTAGGAGTCTGTGGGATTCTGTAAGGTTCCGGAGGGTTCTGCAGGGTTCCGTAGGGGCCTGTAGAGTTCCATAGTGGCTGGTAAATTTCCGTAGGGGCCTGTACCGTTCCGTAACTGCCTGCAAGGGTCTTTAGGCTTCTGTAGGGGCTGGTAGGGTTCCATAAAGTCCCGTGGGTTCCTGCAGAGTTCTGCAAGTGCCCACAAGGGCCTGTAGGGGCCCACAGTGTTTCTGCCAGGTTCCGTAGAGTTCCGTAGGGGCCATAGGCTTCCGTAGAGGCTGGTAGTATTCCGTAGGGGCCTGAAGGTTTCCGTAGGCACCTGCAGTGTTCTGTAGAAGCCCATAGGGTTTTCGTGAGGTTCCGTTGTGTCGCTAAGGGTCTTGTAGAGTGCTGTCGGGTCCTGGAGTATTCTGTAGGGTTCCAGAGGGGCTCGTAGGGTTCCGTCGAAATCTGTAGGCTTCCCTAGGGGCCCGTGGAGTCCCGTAGATTTCCGTAGGGGCCTGTAGGCTTGTGTAAGTGCCCGCAGGGGTTGGTAGGAGCTTGTAGGGTGCCATATGTTTCCGGAGGGTTGTGTAGGGTTCCGAAGGGGCCTGTGGTGTTCCCTAGGGGCCTGTAGAGTCTCGTAGAGTTCCGTAGGGTCCTGTAGGTTTCCATAAGCGCCCGCAGAGGTCTGAAGGGGCCCGTACTGTTCCGTAAGGATCCATAGGGCTCTGTAGAGCTTCATAGGTTCCCTAGAGGCCTGTAGAGTACCGCAGGAGCCAGTAGTGTTCTGTAGGGGTCCGTAAGGTTCCTTCCATAGGGGCTGGCAGTGTTCCGTAGCGTCCTCTAGGGTTGAGTAAGTGCCCGCAGCAGTCTGTAGGAGTCTGTGGGATTCTATAAGGTTCCGGAGGGTTCTGCAGGGTTCCGTAGGGGCCTGTAGAGTTCCATAGTGGCTGGTAAATTTCCGTAGGGTCCTGTACCGTTCCGTAACTGCCTGCAAGGGTCTTTAGGCTTCTGTAGGGGCTGGTAGGGTTCCATAAAGTCCCGTGGGTTCCTGCAGAGTTCTGCAAGTGCCCACAAGGGCCTGTAGGGGCCCACAGTGTTTCTGCCAGGTTCCGTAGAGTTCCGTAGGGGCCATATATTTCAGTAGTGGCTGGTAGTATTCCGTAGGGGCCTGAAGGTTTCCGTAGGCACCTGCAGTGTTCTGTAGGAGCCCATAGGGTTTTCGTGAGGTTCCGTTGTGTTGCTAAGGGTCTTGTAGAGTGCTGTTGGGTCCTGGAGTATTCTGTAGGGTTCCAGAGGGGCTCGTAGGGTTCTGTCGAAATCTGTAGGCTTCCCTAGGGGCCTGTGGAGACCCGTAGATTTCCGTAGGGGCCTGTAGGGTTGTGTAAGTGCCCGCAGGGGTTGGTAGGAGCTTGTAGGGTGCCATATGTTTCCAGAGGGTTGTGTAGGGTTCCGTAGGGGCCTGTGGTGTTCCCTAGGGGCCTGTAGAGTCTCGTACAGTTCCGTAGAGTCCTGTAGGTTTCCATAAGCGCCCGCAGAGGTTTGAAGGGACCCGTACTGTTCCGTAAGGATCCATAGGGTTCCGTAGAGCTTCGTAGGTTCCCCAGAGGCCTGTAGAGTACCGCAGGAGCCAGTAGTGTTCTGTTGGGGTCCGTAAGGTTCCTTCCATAGGGGCTGGCAGTGTTCCGTAGGGTCCTCTAGGGTTGAGTAAGTGCCCGCAGGAGTCTGTAGGAGTCTGTGGGATTCTGTAAGGTTCTGGGGGGTTCTGCTGGGTTCCGCAGGGGCCTGTAGAGTTCCGCAGTGGCTGGTAAATTTCCGTAGGGGCCTGTACCGTTCCGTAACTGCCTGCAAGGGTCTTTAGGCTTCCGTAGGGGCTGGTAGGGTTCCATAAAGTTCCGTGGGTTCCTGCAGAGTTCTGCAAGTGCCCGCAAGGGCCTGTAGGGGCCCACAGTGTTTCTGTCAGGTTCCGTAGAGTTGCGTAGGTGCCATAGGTTTCCGTAGCGGCTGGTAGTATTCCGTAGGGGTCTGTAGGGTTCCGTAGGCACCTGCAGTGTTCTGTAGGAGCCCATAGGGTTTTAGTGAGGTTCCATTGTGCCGCTAAGGGTCTTGTAGAGTGCTGTCGGGTCCTGGAGTATTCTGTAGGGTTCCAGAGGGGCTCGTAGGGTTCCGTCGAAATCTGTAGGCTTCCCTAGGGGCCCGTGGAGCCCCGTAGATTTCCGTAGGGGCCTGTAGGCTTGTGTAAGTGCCCGCAGGGGTTGGTAGGAGCTTGTAGGGTGCCATATGTTTCCAGAGGGTTGTGTAGGGTTCCGTAGGGGCCTGTGGTGTTCCCTAGGGACCTGTAGAGTCTCGTACGTTTCCGTAGGGGCCTGTGGTGTTCCCTAGGGGCCTGTAGAGTCTCGTACAGTTCCGTCGGGTCCTGTAGGTTTCCATAAGCGCCCGCAGAGGTCTGAAGGGGCCCGTACTGTTCCGTAAGGATCCATAGGGTTCCGTAGAGCTTCGTAGGTTCCCTAGAGGCCTGTAGAGTACCGCAGGAGCCAGTAGTGTTCTGTAGGGGCCCGTAGGGATCCTTCCATAGGGGCTGGCAGTGTTCCTTAGGTTCCTCTAGGGTTTTGTAAGTGCCTGTAGGAGTCTGTGGGATTCTGTAAGGTTCCGGAGGGTTCTGCAGGGTTCCGTAGGGGCCCATAGAGTTCCGTAGTGGCTGGTAAAGTTCCGTAGAGCCCTGTGGGGTTCTGTATGGACCTGTAGGGTTCCGTAGGCACCTGCAGTGTTCTGTAGGAGCCCATAGGGTTTTCGTGAGGTTCCGTTGTGTTGCTAAGGGTCTTGTAGAGTGCTGTCGGGTCCTGGAGTATTCTGTAGGGTTCCAGAGGGGCTCGTAGGGTTCCGTCAAAATCTGTAGGCTTCCCTAGGGGCCCGTGGAGACCCGTAGATTTCCGTAGGGGCCTGTAGGGTTGTGTAAGTGCCCGTAGGGGTTGGTAGGAGCTTGTAGGGTGCCATATGTTTCCAGAGGGTTGTGTAGGGTTCCGTAGGGGCCTGTGGTGTTCCCTAGGGGCCTGTAGAGTCTCGTACGGTTCCGTAGGGTCCTGTAGTGTTCCCTTGGGGCCTGTAGAGTCTCGTAGAGTTCCGTCGGGTCCTGTAGGTTTCCATAAGCGCCCGCAGAGGTCTGAAGGGGCCCGTACTGTTCCGTAAGGATCCATAGGGTTCCGTAGAGCTTCGTAGGTTCCCTAGAGGCCTGTAGAGTACCGCAGGAGCCAGTAGTGTTCTGTAGGTGCCCGTAGGGTTCCTTCCATAGGGGCTGGCAGTGTTCCGTAGGGTCCTCTAGGGTTGAGTAAGTGCCCGTAGGAGTCTGTAGGAGTCTGTGGGATTCTGTAAGGTTCTCGAGGGTTCTGCTGGGTTCCGCAGGGGCCTGTAAAGTTCCGCAGTGGCTGGTAAATTTCCCTGGGGCCCTGTACCGTTCCGTAACTGCCTGCAAGGGTCTTTAGGCTTCCGTAGGGGCTGGTAGGGTTCCATAAAGTTCCGCGGGTTCCTGCAGAGTTGTGCAAGTGCCCGCAAGGGCCTGTAGGGGCCCACAGTGTTTCTGTCAGGTTCCGTAGAGTTCCATAGGGACCATAGGCTTCCGTAGAGGCTGGTAGTATTCCGTAGGGGTCTGTAGGGTTCCGTAGGCACCTGCAGTGTTCTGTAGGAGACCATAGGGTTTTCGTGAGGTTCCGTTGTGTTGCTAAGGGTCTTGTAGAGTGCTGTCGGGTCCTGGAGTATTCTGTAGGGTTCCAGAGGGGCTCGTAGGGTTCCGTCGAAATCTGTAGGCTTCCCTAGGGGCCCGTGGAGTCCCGTAGATTTCCGTAGGGGCCTGTAGGGTTGTGTAAGTGCCCGCAGGGGTTGGTAGGAGCTTGTAGGGTGCCATAAGTTTCCAGAGGGTTGTGTAGGGTTCCGTAGGGGCCTGTGGTGTTCCCTAGGGGCCTGTAGAGTCTCGTACAGTTCCGTAGGGGCTTGTGGTGTTCCCTAGGGGCCTGTAGAGTCTCGTACAGTTCCGTCGGGTCCTGTAGGTTTCCATAAGCGCCCGCAGAGGTCTGAAGGGGCCCGTACTGTTCCGTAAGGATCCATAGGGTTCCGTAGAGCTTCGTAGGTTCCCTAGAGGCCTGTAGAGTACCGCAGGAGCCAGTAGTGTTCT
Organism: Numenius arquata; assembly: GCF_964106895.1. Taxonomy (NCBI): domain Eukaryota; kingdom Metazoa; phylum Chordata; class Aves; order Charadriiformes; family Scolopacidae; genus Numenius; species Numenius arquata. Next base: position 70,493 of record NW_027415123.1, read on the forward strand.
GTAGGGGCCCGTAGGGTTCCTTCCATAGGGGCTGGCAGTGTTCCGTAGGTTCCTCTAGGGTTGTGTAAGTGCCCGTAGGAGTCTGTGGGATTCTGTAAGGTTCCGGAGGGTTCTGCAGGGTTCCGTAGGGGCCCGTAGAGTTCCGTAGTGGCTGGTAATATTCCGTAGAGCCCTGTGGGGTTCTGTATGGACCTGTAGGGTTCCGTAGGGGCCTGCAGGGTTCTGTAAGTGCCCGCAGGTGTCTGTAGGGTTCCGTAAGGGTCTGTAGGGTTCCGTAGGCACCTGCAGTGTTCTGTAGGAGCCCATAGGGTTTTCGTGAGGTTCCGTTGTGTTGCTAAGGGTCTTGTAGAGTGCTGTCGGGTCCTGGAGTATTCTGTAGGGTTCCAGAGGGGCTCGTAGGGTTCCGTCAAAATCTGTAGGCTTCCCTAGGGGCCCGTGGAGACCCGTAGATTTCCGTAGGGGCCTGTAGGGTTGTGTAAGTGCCCGCAGGGGTTGGTAGGAGCTTGTAGGGTGCCATATGTTTCCAGAGGGTTGTGTAGGGTTCCGTAGGGGCCTGTGGTGTTCCCTAGGGGCCTGTAGAGTCTCGTACAGTTCCGTCAGGTCCTGTAGGTTTCCATAAGCGCCCGCAGAGGTCTGAAGGGGCCCGTACTGTTCCGTAAGGATCCATAGGGCTCCGTAGAGCTTCATAGGTTCCCTAGAGGCCTGTAGAGTACCGCAGGAGCCAGTAGTGTTCTGTAGGGCCCCGTAAGGTTCCTTCCATAGGGGCTGGCAGTGTTCCGTAGGGTCCTCTAGGGTTGAGTAAGTGCCCGCAGGAGTCTGTAGGAGTCTGTGGGATTCTGTAAGGTTCCGGAGGGTTCTGCCGGGTTCCGCAGGGGCCTGTAGAGTTCCGCAGTGGCTGGTAAAGTTCCGTAGGGGCCTGTACCGTTCCGTAACTGCCTGCAAGGGTCTTTAGGCTTCCGTAGGGGCTGGTAGGGTTCCATAAAGTTCCGTGGGTTCCTGCAGAGTTCTGCAAGTGCCCGCAGGGGCCTGTAGGGGCCCACAGTGTTTCTGTCAGGTTCCGTAGAGTTCCATAGGGACCATAGGCTTCCGTAGAGGCTGGTAGTATTCCATAGGGGTCTGTAGGGTTCTGTAGGCACCTGCAGTGTTCTGTAGGAGCCCATAGGGTTTTCGTGAGGTTCCGTTGTGTTTCTAAGGGTCTTGTAGAGTGCTGTCGGGTCCTGGAGTATTCTGTAGGGTTCCAGAGGGGCTCGTAGGGTTCCGTCAAAATCTGTAGGCTTCCCTAGGGGCCCGTGGAGTCCCGTAGATTTCCGTAGGGGCCTGTAGGGTTGTGTAAGTGCCCGCAGGGGTTGGTAGGAGCTTGTAGGGTGCCATAAGTTTCCAGAGGGTTGTGTAGGGTTCCGTAGGGGCCTGTGGTGTTCCCTAGGGGCCTGTAGAGTCTCGTACAGTTCCGTAGGGGCCTGTGGTGTTCCCTAGGGGCCCGTAGAGTCTCGTAGAGTTCCGTAGGGTCCTGTAGGTTTCCATAAGTGCCCGCAGAGGTCTGAAGGGGCCCGTACTGTTCCGTAAGGATCCATAGGGTTCCGTAGAGCTTCGTAGGTTCCCTAGAGGCCTGTAGAGTACCGCAGGAGCCAGTAGTCTTATGTAGGGGCCCGTAGGGATCCTTCAATAGGGGCTGGCAGTGTTCCGTAGGTTCCTCTAGGGTTGTGTAAGTGCCCGTAGGAGTCTGTGGGATTCTGTAAGGTTCCGGAGGGTTCTGCAGGGTTCCGTAGGGGCCCGTAGAGTTCCGTAGTGGCTGGTAAAGTTCCGTAGGGCCCTGTGGGGTTCTGTATGGACCTGTAGGGTTCCGTAGGGGCCTGCAGGGTTCTGTAAGTGCCCGCAGGTGTCTGTAGGGTTCCGTAAGGGTCTGTAGGGTTCCGTAGGCACCTGCAGTGTTCTGTAGGAGCCCATAGGGTTTTAGTGAGGTTCCGTTGTGTCGCTAAGGGTCTTGTAGAGTGCTGTCGGGTCCTGGAGTATTCTGTAGGGTTCCAGAGGGGCTCGTAGGGTTCCGTCAAAATCTGTAGGCTTCCTTAGGGGCCCGTGGAGACCCGTAGATTTCCGTAGGGGCCTGTAGGGTTGTGTAAGTGCCCGCAGGGGTTGGTAGGAGCTTGTAGGGTGCCATATGTTTCCGGAGGGTTGTGTAGGGTTCCGTAGGGGCCTGTGGTGTTCCCTAGGGGCCTGTAGAGTCTCGTACAGTTCCGTCGGGTCCTGTAGGTTTCCATAAGCGCCCGCAGAGGTCTGAAGGGGCCCGTACTGTTCCGTAAGGTTCCATAGGGCTCCGTAGAGCTTCATAGGTTCCCTAGAGGCCTGTAGAGTACCGCAGGAGCCAGTAGTGTTCTGTAGGGCCCCGTAAGGTTCCTCCATAGGGGCTGGCAGTGTTCCGTAGGGTCCTCTAGGGTTGAGTAAGTGCCCGCAGGAGTCTGTAGGAGTCTGTGGGATTCTGTAAGGTTCCGGAGGGTTCTGCCGGGTTCCGCAGGGGCCTGTAGAGTTCCGCAGTGGCTGGTAAAGTTCCCTAGGGGCCTGTACCGTTCCGTAACTGCCTGCAAGGGTCTTTAGGCTTCCGTAGGGGCTGGTAGGGTTCCATAAAGTTCCGCGGGTTCCTGCAGAGTTGTGCAAGTGCCCGCAAGGGCCTGTAGGGGCCCACAGTGTTTCTGTCAAGTTCCGTAGAGTTCCATAGGGACCATAGGCTTCCGTAGAGGCTGGTAGTATTCCGTAGGGGTCTGTAGGGTTCCGTAGGCACCTGCAGTGTTCTGTAGGAGCCCATAGGGTTTTCGTGAGGTTCCGTTGTGTTGCTAAGGGTCTTGTAGAGTGCTGTCGGGTCCTGGAGTATTCTGTAGGGTTCCAGAGGGGCTCGTAGGGTTCCGTCAAAATCTGTAGGCTTCCCTAGGGGCCCGTGGAGACCCGTAGATTTCCGTATGGGCCTGTAGGGTTGTGTAAGTGCCCGCAGGGGTTGGTAGGAGCTTGTAGGGTGCCATATGTTTCCAGAGGGTTGTGTAGGGTTCCGTAGGGGCCTGTGGTGTTCCCTAGGGGCCTGTAGAGTCTCGTACAGTTCCGTAGGGGCCTGTGGTGTTCCCTAGGGGCCTGTAGAGTCTCGTAGAGTTCCGTAGGGTCCTGCAGGTTTCCATAAGCGCCCGCAGAGGTCTGAAGGGGCCCGTACTGTTCCGTAAGGATCCATAGGGTTCCGTAGAGCTTCGTAGGTTCCCTAGAGGCCTGTAGAGTACCGCAGGAGCCAGTAGTGTTCTGTAGGGGCCCGTAGGGATCCTTCCATAGGGGCTGGCAGTGTTCCGTAGGGTCCTCTAGGGTTGTGTAAGTGCCCGTAGGAGTCTGTGGGATTCTGTAAGGTTCCGGAGGGTTCTGCAGGGTTCCGTAGGGGCCCGTAGAGTTCCGTAGTGGCTGGTAAAGTTCCGTAGAGCCCTGTGGGGTTCTGTATGGACCTGTAGGGTTCCGTAGGGGCCTGCAGGGTTCTGTAAGTGCCCGCAGGTGTCTGTAGGGTTCCGTAGGGGTCTGTAGGGTTCCGTAGGCACCTGCAGTGTTCTGTAGGAGCCCATAGGGTTTTCGTGAGGTTCCGTTGTGTTGCTAAGGGTCTTGTAGAGTGCTGTCGGGTCCTGGAGTATTCTGTAGGGTTCCAGAGGGGCTCGTAGGGTTCCGTCAAAATCTGTAGGCTTCCCTAGGGGCCCGTGGAGACCCGTAGATTTCCGTAGGGGCCTGTAGGGTTGTGTAAGTGCCCGCAGGGGTTGGTAGGAGCTTGTAGGGTGCCATATGTTTCCAGAGGGTTGTGTAGGGTTCCGTAGGGGCCTGTGGTGTTCCCTAGGGGCCTGTAGAGTCTCGTACAGTTCCGTAGGAGCCTGTAGTGTTCCCTAGGGGCCTGTAGAGTCTCGTACAGTTCCGTAGGGTCCTGTAGGTTTCCATAAGCGCCCGCAGAGGTCTGAAGGGGCCCGTACTGTTCCGTAAGGATCCATAGGGTTCCGTAGAGCTTCGTAGGTTCCCTAGAGGCCTGTAGAGTACCGCAGGAGCCAGTAGTGTTCTGTAGGGGCCCGTAGGGTTCCTTCCATAGGGGCTGGCAGTGTTCCGTAGGGTCCTCTAGGGTTGAGTAAGTGCCCGTAGGAGTCTGTGGGATTCTGTAAGGTTCCGGAGGGTTCTGCAGGGTTCCGTAGGGGCCCGTAGAGTTCCGTAGTGGCTGGTAAAGTTCCGTAGAGCCCTGTGGGGTTCTGTATGGACCTGTAGGGTTCCGTAGGGGCCTGCAGGGTTCTGTAAGTGCCCGCAGGTGTCTGTAGGGTTCCGTAGGGGTCTGTAGGGTTCCGTAGGCACCTGCAGTGTTCTGTAGGAGCCCATAGGGTTTTCGTGAGGTTCCGTTGTGTTGCTAAGGGTCTTGTAGAGTGCTGTCGGGTCCTGGAGTATTCTGTAGGGTTCCAGAGGGGCTCGTAGGGTTCCGTCGAAATCTGTAGGCTTCCCTAGGGGCCCGTGGAGTCCCGTAGATTTCCGTAGGGGCCTGTAGGGTTGTGTAAGTGCCCGCAGGGGTTGGTAGGAGCTTGTAGGGTGCCATAAGTTTCCAGAGGGTTGTGTAGGGTTCCGTAGGGGCCTGTGGTGTTCCCTAGGGGCCTGTAGAGTCTCGTAGAGTTCCGTAGGGTCCTGTAGGTTTCCATAAGCGCCCGCAGAGGTCTGAAGGGGCCCGTACTGTTCCGTAAGGATCCATAGGGTTCCGTAGAGCTTCGTAGGTTCCCTAGAGGCCTGTAGAGTACCGCAGGAGCCAGTAGTGTTCTGTTGGGGTCCGTAAGGTTCCTTCCATAGGGGCTGGCAGTGTTCCGTAAGGTCCTCTAGGGTTGAGTAAGTGCCCGCAGGAGTCTGTAGGAGTCTGTGGGATTCTGTAAGGTTCTGGAGGGTTCTACAGGGTTCCGTAGGGGCCTGTAGAGTTCCGTAGTGGCTGGTAAAGTTCCGTAGGGCCCTGTGGGGTTCTGTATGGACCTGTAGGGTTCCGTAGGGGTCTGTAGGGTTCTGTAAGTGCCCGCAGGTGTCTGTAGGGTTCCGTAGGGGTCTGTAGGGTTCTGTAGGCACCTGCAGTGTTCTGTAGGAGCCCATAGGGTTTTCGTGAGGTTCCGTTGTGTCGCTAAGGGTCTTGTAGAGTGCTGTCGGGTCCTGGAGTATTCTGTAGGGTTCCAGAGGGGCTCGTAGGGTTCCGTCGAAATCTGTAGGCTTCCCTAGGGGCCCGTGGAGTCCCGTAGATTTCCGTAGGGGCCTGTAGGCTTGTGTAAGTGCCCGCAGGGGTTGGTAGGAGCTTGTAGGGTGCCATATGTTTCCAGAGGGTTGTGTAGGGTTCCGTAGGGGCCTGTGGTGTTCCCTAGGGGCCTGTAGAGTCTCGTACGGTTCCGTAGGGGCCTGTGGTGTTCCCTAGGGGCCTGTAGAGTCTCGTAGAGTTCCGTAGGGTCCTGTAGGTTTCCATAAGCGCCCGCAGAGGTCTGAAGGGGCCCGTACTGTTCCGTAAGGATCCATAGGGTTCCGTAGAGCTTCGTAGGTTCCCTAGAGGCATGTAGAGTACCGCAGGAGCCAGTAGTGTTCTGTTGGGGTCTGTAAGGTTCCTTCCATAGGGGCTGGCAGTGTTCCGTAGGGTCCTCTAGGGTTGAGTAAGTGCCCGCAGGAGTCTGTAGGAGTCTGTGGGATTCTGTAAGGTTCTGGAGGGTTCTGCTGGGTTCCGCAGGGGCCTGTAGAGTTCCGCAGTGGCTGATAAAGTTCCGTAGGTGCCTGTACCGTTCCGTAACTGCCTGCAAGGGTCTTTAGGCTTCCGTAGGGGCTGGTAGGGTTCCATAAAGTTCCGTGGGTTCCTGCAGAGTTCTGCAAGTGCCCGCAAGGGCCTGTAGGGGCCCACAGTGTTTCTGTCAGGTTCCGTAGAGTTCCGTAGGTGCCACAGGTTTCCGTAGCGGCTGGTAGTATTCCGTAGGGGTCTGTAGGGTTCCGTAGGCACCTGCAGTGTTCTGTAGGAGCCCATAGGGTTTTCGTGAGGTTCCGTTGTGTTGCTAAGGGTCTTGTAGAGTGCTGTCGGGTCCTGGAGTATTCTGTAGGGTTCCAGAGGGGCTCGTAGGGTTCCGTCGAAATCTGTAGGCTTCCCTAGGGGCCCGTGGAGTCCCGTAGATTTCCATAGGGGCCTGTAGGCTTGTGTAAGTGCCCGCAGGGGTTGGTAGGAGCTTGTAGGGTGCCATATGTTTCCAGAGGGTTGTGTAGGGTTCCGTAGGGGCCTGTGGTGTTCCCTAGGGGCCTGTAGAGTCTCGTAGAGTTCCGTAGGGTCCTGTAGGTTTCCATAAGCGCCCGCAAAGGTTTGAGGGGACCCATACTGTTCCGTAAGGATCCATAGGGCTCCGTAGAGCTTCATAGGTTCCCTAGAGGCCTGTAGAGTACCGCAGGAGCCAGTAGTGTTCTGTAGGGGCCCGTAGGGTTCCTTCCATAGGGGCTGGCAGTGTTCCGTAGGGTCCTCTAGGGTTGAGTAAGTGCCCGCAGGAGTCTGTAGGAGTCTGTGGGATTCTGTAAGGTTCTGGAGGGTTCTGCCGGGTTCCGTAGGGGCCTGTAGAGTTCCGTAGTGGCTGGTAAAGTTCCGTAGGGCCCTGTACCGTTCCGTAACTGCCTGCAAGGATCTTTAGGCTTCTGTAGGGGCTGGTAGGGTTCCATAAAGTTCCGTGGGTTCCTGCAGAGTTCTGCAAGTGCCCGCAAGGGCCTGTAGGGGCCCACAGTGTTTCTGTCAGGTTCCGTAGAGTTGCGTAGGTGCCATAGGTTTCCGTAGCGGCTGGTAGTATTCCGTAGGGGTCTGTAGGGTTCTGTAGGCACCTGCAGTGTTCTGTAGGAGCCCATAGGGTTTTCGTGAGGTTCCGTTGTGTTGCTAAGGGTCTTGTAGAGTGCTGTCGGGTCCTGGAGTATTCTGTAGGGTTCCAGAGGGGCTCGTAGGGTTCCGTCAAAATCTGTAGGCTTCCCTAGGGGCCCGTGGGGTCCCGTAGATTTCCGTAGGGGCCTGTAGGGTTGTGTAAGTGCCCGCAGGGGTTGGTAGGAGCTTGTAGGGTGCCATATGTTTCCAGAGGGTTGTGTAGGGTTCCGTAGGGGCCTGTGGTGTTCCCTAGGGGCCTGTAGAGTCTCGTAGAGTTCCGTAGGGTCCTGTAGGTTTCCATAAGCGCCCGCAGAGGTTTGAAGGGACCCGTACTGTTCCGTAAGGATCCATAGGGTTCCGTAGAGCTTCGTAGGTTCCCTAGAGGCCTGTAGAGTACCGCAGGAGCCAGTAGTGTTCTGTTGGGGTCCGTAAGGTTCCTTCCATAGGGGCTGGCAGTGTTCCGTAAGGTCCTCTAGGGTTGAGTAAGTGCCCGCAGGAGTCTGTAGGAGTCTGTGGGATTCTGTAAGGTTCTGGAGGGTTCTGCCGGGTTCCGTAGGGGCCTGTAGAGTTCCGTAGTGGCTGGTAAAGTTCCGTAGGGCCCTGTGGGGTTCTGTATGGACCTGTAGGGTTCCGTAGGGGCCTGTAGGGTTCTGTAAGTGCCCGCAGGTGTCTGTAGGGTTCCGTAAGGGTCTGTAGGGTTCTGTAGGCACCTGCAGTGTTCTGTAGGAGCCCATAGGGTTTTCGTGAGGTTCCGTTGTGTCGCTAAGGGTCTTGTAGAGTGCTGTCGGGTCCTGGAGTATTCTGTAGGGTTCCAGAGGGGCTCGTAGGGTTCCGTCGAAATCTGTAGGCTTCCCTAGGGGCCCGTGGAGTCCCGTAGATTTCCGTAGGGGCCTGTAGGCTTGTGTAAGTGCCCGCAGGGGTTGGTAGGAGCTTGTAGGGTGCCATATGTTTCCAGAGGGTTGTGTAGGGTTCCGTAGGGGCCTGTGGTGTTCCCTAGGGGCCTGTAGAGTCTCGTACGGTTCCGTAGGGGCCTGTGGTGTTCCCTAGGGGCCTGTAGAGTCTCGTAGAGTTCCGTAGGGTCCTGTAGGTTTCCATAAGCGCCCGCAGAGGTCTGAAGGGGCCCGTACTGTTCCGTAAGGATCCATAGGGTTCCGTAGAGCTTCGTAGGTTCCCTAGAGGCATGTAGAGTACCGCAGGAGCCAGTAGTGTTCTGTTGGGGTCTGTAAGGTTCCTTCCATAGGGGCTGGCAGTGTTCCGTAGGGTCCTCTAGGGTTGAGTAAGTGCCCGCAGGAGTCTGTAGGAGTCTGTGGGATTCTGTAAGGTTCTGGAGGGTTCTGCTGGGTTCCGCAGGGGCCTGTAGAGTTCCGCAGTGGCTGATAAAGTTCCGTAGGTGCCTGTACCGTTCCGTAACTGCCTGCAAGGGTCTTTAGGCTTCCGTAGGGGCTGGTAGGGTTCCATAAAGTTCCGTGGGTTCCTGCAGAGTTCTGCAAGTGCCCGCAAGGGCCTGTAGGGGCCCACAGTGTTTCTGTCAGGTTCCGTAGAGTTCCGTAGGTGCCATAGGTTTCCGTAGCGGCTGGTAGTATTCCGTAGGGGTCTGTAGGGTTCCGTAGGCACCTGCAGTGTTCTGTAGGAGCTCATAGGGTTTTCGTGAGGTTCCGTTGTGTTGCTAAGGGTCTTGTAGAGTGCTGTCGGGTCCTGGAGTATTCTGTAGGGTTCCAGAGGGGCTCGTAGGGTTCCGTCGAAATCTGTAGGCTTCCCTAGGGGCCCGTGGAGTCCCGTAGATTTCCATAGGGGCCTGTAGGCTTGTGTAAGTGCCCGCAGGGGTTGGTAGGAGCTTGTAGGGTGCCATATGTTTCCAGAGGGTTGTGTAGGGTTCCGTAGGGGCCTGTGGTGTTCCCTAGGGGCCTGTAGAGTCTCGTAGAGTTCCGTAGGGTCCTGTAGGTTTCCATAAGCGCCCGCAAAGGTTTGAGGGGACCCATACTGTTCCGTAAGGATCCATAGGGCTCCGTAGAGCTTCATAGGTTCCCTAGAGGCCTGTAGAGTACCGCAGGAGCCAGTAGTGTTCTGTAGGGGTCCGTAAGGTTCCTTCCATAGGGGCTGGCAGTGTTCCGTAGGGTCCTCTAGGGTTGAGTAAGTGCCCGCAGGAGTCTGTAGGAGTCTGTGGGATTCTGTAAGGTTCTGGAGGGTTCTGCCGGGTTCCGTAGGGGCCTGTAGAGTTCCGTAGTGGCTGGTAAAGTTCCGTAGGGCCCTGTACCGTTCCGTAACTGCCTGCAAGGATCTTTAGGCTTCTGTAGGGGCTGGTAGGGTTCCATAAAGTTCCGTGGGTTCCTGCAGAGTTCTGCAAGTGCCCGCAAGGGCCTGTAGGGGCCCACAGTGTTTCTGTCAGGTTCCGTAGAGTTGCGTAGGTGCCATAGGTTTCCGTAGCGGCTGGTAGTATTCCGTAGGGGTCTGTAGGGTTCTGTAGGCACCTGCAGTGTTCTGTAGGAGCCCATAGGGTTTTCGTGAGGTTCCGTTGTGTTGCTAAGGGTCTTGTAGAGTGCTGTCGGGTCCTGGAGTATTCTGTAGGGTTCCAGAGGGGCTCGTAGGGTTCCGTCAAAATCTGTAGGCTTCCCTAGGGGCCCGTGGGGTCCCGTAGATTTCTGTAGGGGCCTGTAGGGTTCTGTAAGTGCCCGCAGGTGTCTGTAGTATTCCGTAGGGGTCTGTAGGGTTCCGTAGGCACCTGCAGTGTTCTGTAGGAGCCCATAGGGTTTTCGTGAGGTTCCGTTGTGTTGCTAAGGGTCTTGTAGAGTGCTGTCGGGTCCTGGAGTATTCTGTAGGGTTCCAGAGGGGCTCGTAGGGTTCCGTCGAAATCTGTAGGCTTCCCTAGGGCCCGTGGAGCCCCGTAGATTTCCGTAGGGGCCTGTAGGGTAGTGTAAGTGCCCGCAGGGGTTGGTAGGAGCTTGTAGGGTGCCATAAGTTTCCAGAGGGTTGTGTACGGTTCCGTAGGGGGCTGTGGTGTTCCCTAGGGGCCTGTAGAGTCTCCTACAGTTCCGTAGGGGCCTGTGGTGTTCCCTAGGGGCCTGTAGAGTCTCGTACGGTTCCGTAGGGGCCTGTGGTGTTCCCTAGGGGCCTGTAGAGTCTCGTAGAGTTCCGTAGGGTCCTGTAGGTTTCCATAAGCGCCCGCAGAGGTCTGAAGGGGCCCGTACTGTTCCGTAAGGATCCATAGGGTTCCGTAGAGCTTCGTAGGTTCCCTAGAGGCCTGTAGAGTACCGCAGGAGCCAGTAGTGTTCTGTTGGGGTCCGTAAGGTTCCTTCCATAGGGGCTGGCAGTGTTCCGTAAGGTCCTCTAGGGTTGAGTAAGTGCCCGCAGGAGTCTGTAGGAGTCTGTGGGATTCTGTAAGGTTCTGGAGGGTTCTACAGGGTTCCGTAGGGGCCTGTAGAGTTCCGTAGTGGCTGGTAAAGTTCCGTAGGGCCCTGTGGGGTTCTGTATGGACCTGTAGGGTTCCGTAGGGGCCTGTAGGGTTCTGTAAGTGCCCGCAGGTGTCTGTAGGGTTCCGTAGGGGTCTGTAGGGTTCTGTAGGCACCTGCAGTGTTCTGTAGGAGCCCATAGGGTTTTCGTGAGGTTCCGTTGTGTCGCTAAGGGTCTTGTAGAGTGCTGTCAGGTCCTGGAGTATTCTGTAGGGTTCCAGAGGGGCTCGTAGGGTTCCGTCGAAATCTGTAGGCTTCCCTAGGGGCCCGTGGAGTCCCGTAGATTTCCGTAGGGGCCTGTAGGCTTGTGTAAGTGCCCGCAGGGGTTGGTAGGAGCTTGTAGGGTGCCATATGTTTCCAGAGGGTTGTGTAGGGTTCCGTAGGGGCCTGTGGTGTTCCCTAGGGGCCTGTAGAGTCTCGTACGGTTCCGTAGGGGCCTGTGGTGTTCCCTAGGGGCCTGTAGAGTCTCGTAGAGTTCCGTAGGGTCCTGTAGGTTTCCATAAGCGCCCGCAGAGGTCTGAAGGGGCCCGTACTGTTCCGTAAGGATCCATAGGGTTCCGTAGAGCTTTGTAGGTTCCCTAGAGGCCTGTAGAGTACCGCAGGAGCCAGTAGTGTTCTGTAGGGGCCCGTAGGGTTCCTTCCATAGGGGCTGGCAGTGTTCCGTAGGGTCCTCTAGGGTTGAGTAAGTGCCCGTAGGAGTCTGTGGGATTCTGTAAGGTTCTGGAGGGTTCTGCAGGGTTCCGTAGGGGCCTGTAGAGTTCCATAGTGGCTGGTAAATTTCCGTAGGGTCCTGTACCGTTCCGTAACTGCCTGCAAGGGTCTTTAGGCTTCCGTAGGGGCTGGTAGGGTTCCATAAAGTCCCGTGGGTTCCTGCAGAGTTCTGCAAGTGCCCACAAGGGCCTGTAGGGGCCCACAGTGTTTCTGCCAGGTTCCGTAGAGTTCCGTAGGGGCCATATATTTCAGTAGTGGCTGGTAGTATTCCGTAGGGGCCTGAAGGTTTCCGTAGGCACCTGCAGTGTTCTGTAGGAGACCATAGGGTTTTCGTGAGGTTCCGTTGTGTCGCTAAGGGTCTTGTAGAGTGCTGTCGGGTCCTGGAGTATTCTGTAGGGTTCCAGAGGGGCTCGTAGGGTTCCGTCGAAATCTGTAGGCTTCCCTAGGGGCCCGTGGAGTCCCGTAGATTTCCGTAGGGGCCTGTAGGGTTGTGTAAGTGCCCGCAGGGGTTGGTAGGAGCTTGTAGGGTGCCATATGTTTCCAGAGGGTTGTGTAGGGTTCCGTAGGGGCCTGTGGTGTTCCCTAGGGGCCTGTAGAGTCTCGTACGGTTCCGTAGGGGCCTGTGGTGTTCCCTAGGGGCCTGTAGAGTCTCGTAGAGTTCCGTAGGGTCCTGTAGGTTTCCATAAGCGCCCGCAAAGGTTTGAGGGGACCCGTACTGTTCCGTAAGGATCCATAGGGTTCCGTAGAGCTTCGTAGGTTCCCTAGAGGCATGTAGAGTACCGCAGGAGCCAGTAGTGTTCTGTTGGGGTCCGTAAGGTTCCTTCCATAGGGGCTGGCAGTGTTCCGTAGGGTCCTCTAGGGTTGAGTAAGTGCCCGCAGGAGTCTGTAGGAGTCTGTGGGATTCTGTAAGGTTCTGGAGGGTTCTACAGGGTTCCGTAGGGGCCTGTAGAGTTCCGTAGTGGCTGGTAAAGTTCCGTAGGGCCCTGTGGGGTTCTGTATGGACCTGTAGGGTTCCGTAGGGGCCTGTAGGGTTCTGTAAGTGCCCGCAGGTGTCTGTAGGGTTCCGTAGGGGTCTGTAGGGTTCTGTAGGCACCTGCAGTGTTCTGTAGGAGCCCATAGGGTTTTCGTGAGGTTCCGTTGTGTCGCTAAGGGTCTTGTAGAGTGCTGTCGGGTCCTGGAGTATTCTGTAGGGTTCCAGAGGGGCTCGTAGGGTTCCGTCGAAATCTGTAGGCTTCCCTAGGGGCCCGTGGAGTCCCGTAGATTTCCGTAGGGGCCTGTAGGCTTGTGTAAGTGCCCGCAGGGGTTGGTAGGAGCTTGTAGGGTGCCATATGTTTCCAGAGGGTTGTGTAGGGTTCCGTAGGGGCCTGTGGTGTTCCCTAGGGGCCTGTAGAGTCTCGTACGGTTCCGTAGGGGCCTGTGGTGTTCCCTAGGGGCCTGTAGAGTCTCGTAGAGTTCCGTAGGGTCCTGTAGGTTTCCATAAGCGCCCGCAGAGGTCTGAAGGGGCCCGTACTGTTCCGTAAGGATCCATAGGGTTCCGTAGAGCTTCGTAGGTTCCCTAGAGGCATGTAGAGTACCGCAGGAGCCAGTAGTGTTCTGTTGGGGTCTGTAAGGTTCCTTCCATAGGGGCTGGCAGTGTTCCGTAGGGTCCTCTAGGGTTGAGTAAGTGCCCGCAGGAGTCTGTAGGAGTCTGTGGGATTCTGTAAGGTTCTGGAGGGTTCTGCTGGGTTCCGCAGGGGCCTGTAGAGTTCCGCAGTGGCTGATAAAGTTCCGTAGGTGCCTGTACCGTTCCGTAACTGCCTGCAAGGGTCTTTAGGCTTCCGTAGGGGCTGGTAGGGTTCCATAAAGTTCCGTGGGTTCCTGCAGAGTTCTGCAAGTGCCCGCAAGGGCCTGTAGGGGCCCACAGTGTTTCTGTCAGGTTCCGTAGAGTTCCGTAGGTGCCATAGGTTTCCGTAGCGGCTGGTAGTATTCCGTAGGGGTCTGTAGGGTTCCGTAGGCACCTGCAGTGTTCTGTAGGAGCTCATAGGGTTTTCGTGAGGTTCCGTTGTGTTGCTAAGGGTCTTGTAGAGTGCTGTCGGGTCCTGGAGTATTCTGTAGGGTTCCAGAGGGGCTCGTAGGGTTCCGTCGAAATCTGTAGGCTTCCCTAGGGGCCCGTGGAGTCCCGTAGATTTCCATAGGGGCCTGTAGGGTTGTGTAAGTGCCCGCAGGGGTTGGTAGGAGCTTGTAGGGTGCCATATGTTTCCAGAGGGTTGTGTAGGGTTCCGTAGGGGCCTGTGGTGTTCCCTAGGGGCCTGTAGAGTCTCGTAGAGTTCCGTAGGGTCCTGTAGGTTTCCATAAGCGCCCGCAAAGGTTTGAGGGGACCCATACTGTTCCGTAAGGATCCATAGGGCTCCGTAGAGCTTCATAGGTTCCCTAGAGGCCTGTAGAGTACCGCAGGAGCCAGTAGTGTTCTGTAGGGGTCCGTAAGGTTCCTTCCATAGGGGCTGGCAGTGTTCCGTAGGGTCCTCTAGGGTTGAGTAAGTGCCCGCAGGAGTCTGTAGGAGTCTGTGGGATTCTGTAAGGTTCTGGAGGGTTCTGCCGGGTTCCGTAGGGGCCTGTAGAGTTCCGTAGTGGCTGGTAAAGTTCCGTAGGGCCCTGTACCGTTCCGTAACTGCCTGCAAGGATCTTTAGGCTTCTGTAGGGGCTGGCAGGGTTCCATAAAGTTCCGTGGGTTCCTGCAGAGTTCTGAAAGTGCCCGCAAGGGCCTGTAGGGGCCCACAGTGTTTCTGTCAGGTTCCGTAGAGTTGCGTAGGTGCCATAGGTTTCCGTAGCGGCTGGTAGTATTCCGTAGGGGTCTGTAGGGTTCCGTAGGCACCTGCAGTGTTCTGTAGGAGCCCATAGGGTTTTCGTGAGGTTCCGTTGTGTTGCTAAGGGTCTTGTAGAGTGCTGTCGGGTCCTGGAGTATTCTGTAGGGTTCCAGAGGGGCTCGTAGGGTTCCGTCAAAATCTGTAGGCTTCCCTAGGGGCCCGTGGGGTCCCGTAGATTTCCGTAGGGGCCTGTAGGGTTCTGTAAGTGCCCGCAGGTGTCTGTAGTATTCCGTAGGGGTCTGTAGGGTTCCGTAGGCACCTGCAGTGTTCTGTAGGAGCCCATAGGGTTTTCGTGAGGTTCCGTTGTGTTGCTAAGGGTCTTGTAGAGTGCTGTCGGGTCCTGGAGTATTCTGTAGGGTTCCAGAGGGGCTCGTAGGGTTCCGTCGAAATCTGTAGGCTTCCCTAGGGCCCGTGGAGCCCCGTAGATTTCCGTAGGGGCCTGTAGGGTTGTGTAAGTGCCCGCAGGGGTTGGTAGGAGCTTGTAGGGTGCCATAAGTTTCCAGAGGGTTGTGTACGGTTCCGTAGGGGGCTGTGGTGTTCCCTAGGGGCCTGTAGAGTCTCCTACAGTTCCGTAGGGGCCTGTGGTGTTCCCTAGGGGCCTGTAGAGTCTCGTAGAGTTCCGTAGGGTCCTGTAGGTTTCCATAAGCGCCCGCAGAGGTCTGAAGGGGCCCGTACTGTTCCGTAAGGATCCATAGGGTTCCGTAGAGCTTCGTAGGTTCCCTAGAGGCCTGTAGAGTACCGCAGGAGCCAGTAGTGTTCTGTTGGGGTCCGTAAGGTTCCTTCCATAGGGGCTGGCAGTGTTCCGTAAGGTCCTCTAGGGTTGAGTAAGTGCCCGCAGGAGTCTGTAGGAGTCTGTGGGATTCTGTAAGGTTCTGGAGGGTTCTACAGGGTTCCGTAGGGGCCTGTAGAGTTCCGTAGTGGCTGGTAAAGTTCCGTAGGGCCCTGTGGGGTTCTGTATGGACCTGTAGGGTTCCGTAGGGGCCTGCAGGGTTCTGTAAGTGCCCGCAGGTGTCTGTAGGGTTCCGTAAGGGTCTGTAGGGTTCTGTAGGCACCTGCAGTGTTCTGTAGGAGCCCATAGGGTTTTCGTGAGGTTCCGTTGTGTCGCTAAGGGTCTTGTAGAGTGCTGTCGGGTCCTGGAGTATTCTGTAGGGTTCCAGAGGGGCTCGTAGGGTTCCGTCGAAATCTGTAGGCTTCCCTAGGGGCCCGTGGAGTCCCGTAGATTTCCGTAGGGGCCTGTAGGCTTGTGTAAGTGCCCGCAGGGGTTGGTAGGAGCTTGTAGGGTGCCATATGTTTCCAGAGGGTTGTGTAGGGTTCCGTAGGGGCCTGTGGTGTTCCCTAGGGGCCTGTAGAGTCTCGTACGGTTCCGTAGGGGCCTGTGGTGTTCCCTAGGGGCCTGTAGAGTCTCGTAGAGTTCCGTAGGGTCCTGTAGGTTTCCATAAGCGCCCGCAGAGGTCTGAAGGGGCCCGTACTGTGCCGTAAGGATCCATAGGGTTCCGTAGAGCTTCGTAGGTTCCCTAGAGGCATGTAGAGTACCGCAGGAGCCAGTAGTGTTCTGTTGGGGTCTGTAAGGTTCCTTCCATAGGGGCTGGCAGTGTTCCGTAGGGTCCTCTAGGGTTGAGTAAGTGCCCGCAGGAGTCTGTAGGAGTCTGTGGGATTCTGTAAGGTTCTGGAGGGTTCTGCTGGGTTCCGCAGGGGCCTGTAGAGTTCCGCAGTGGCTGATAAAGTTCCGTAGGTGCCTGTACCGTTCCGTAACTGCCTGCAAGGGTCTTTAGGCTTCCGTAGGGGCTGGTAGGGTTCCATAAAGTTCCGTGGGTTCCTGCAGAGTTCTGCAAGTGCCCGCAAGGGCCTGTAGGGGCCCACAGTGTTTCTGTCAGGTTCCGTAGAGTTCCGTAGGTGCCATAGGTTTCCGTAGCGGCTGGTAGTATTCCGTAGGGGTCTGTAGGGTTCCGTAGGCACCTGCAGTGTTCTGTAGGAGCTCATAGGGTTTTCGTGAGGTTCCGTTGTGTTGCTAAGGGTCTTGTAGAGTGCTGTCGGGTCCTGGAGTATTCTGTAGGGTTCCAGAGGGGCTCGTAGGGTTCCGTCGAAATCTGTAGGCTTCCCTAGGGGCCCGTGGAGTCCCGTAGATTTCCATAGGGGCCTGTAGGGTTGTGTAAGTGCCCGCAGGGGTTGGTAGGAGCTTGTAGGGTGCCATATGTTTCCAGAGGGTTGTGTAGGGTTCCGTAGGGGCCTGTGGTGTTCCCTAGGGGCCTGTAGAGTCTCGTAGAGTTCCGTAGGGTCCTGTAGGTTTCCATAAGCGCCCGCAAAGGTTTGAGGGGACCCATACTGTTCCGTAAGGATCCATAGGGCTCCGTAGAGCTTCATAGGTTCCCTAGAGGCCTGTAGAGTACCGCAGGAGCCAGTAGTGTTCTGTAGGGGTCCGTAAGGTTCCTTCCATAGGGGCTGGCAGTGTTCCGTAGGGTCCTCTAGGGTTGAGTAAGTGCCCGCAGGAGTCTGTAGGAGTCTGTGGGATTCTGTAAGGTTCTGGAGGGTTCTGCCGGGTTCCGTAGGGGCCTGTAGAGTTCCGTAGTGGCTGGTAAAGTTCCGTAGGGCCCTGTACCGTTCCGTAACTGCCTGCAAGGATCTTTAGGCTTCTGTAGGGGCTGGTAGGGTTCCATAAAGTTCCGTGGGTTCCTGCAGAGTTCTGAAAGTGCCCGCAAGGGCCTGTAGGGGCCCACAGTGTTTCTGTCAGGTTCCGTAGAGTTGCGTAGGTGCCATAGGTTTCCGTAGCGGCTGGTAGTATTCCGTAGGGGTCTGTAGGGTTCTGTAGGCACCTGCAGTGTTCTGTAGGAGCCCATAGGGTTTTCGTGAGGTTCCGTTGTGTTGCTAAGGGTCTTGTAGAGTGCTGTCGGGTCCTGGAGTATTCTGTAGGGTTCCAGAGGGGCTCGTAGGGTTCCGTCAAAATCTGTAGGCTTCCCTAGGGGCCCGTGGGGTCCCGTAGATTTCCGTAGGGGCCTGTAGGGTTCTGTAAGTGCCCGCAGGTGTCTGTAGTATTCCGTAGGGGTCTGTAGGGTTCCGTAGGCACCTGCAGTGTTCTGTAGGAGCCCATAGGGTTTTCGTGAGGTTCCGTTGTGTTGCTAAGGGTCTTGTAGAGTGCTGTCGGGTCCTGGAGTATTCTGTAGGGTTCCAGAGGGGCTCGTAGGGTTCCGTCGAAATCTGTAGGCTTCCCTAGGGCCCGTGGAGCCCCGTAGATTTCCGTAGGGGCCTGTAGGGTAGTGTAAGTGCCCGCAGGGGTTGGTAGGAGCTTGTAGGGTGCCATAAGTTTCCAGAGGGTTGTGTACGGTTCCGTAGGGGGCTGTGGTGTTCCCTAGGGGCCTGTAGAGTCTCCTACAGTTCCGTAGGGGCCTGTGGTGTTCCCTAGGGGCCTGTAGAGTCTCGTAGAGTTCCGTAGGGTCCTGTAGGTTTCCATAAGCGCCCGCAGAGGTCTGAAGGGGCCCGTACTGTTCCGTAAGGATCCATAGGGTTCCGTAGAGCTTCGTAGGTTCCCTAGAGGCCTGTAGAGTACCGCAGGAGCCAGTAGTGTTCTGTTGGGGTCCGTAAGGTTCCTTCCATAGGGGCTGGCAGTGTTCCGTAAGGTCCTCTAGGGTTGAGTAAGTGCCCGCAGGAGTCTGTAGGAGTCTGTGGGATTCTGTAAGGTTCTGGAGGGTTCTACAGGGTTCCGTAGGGGCCTGTAGAGTTCCGTAGTGGCTGGTAAAGTTCCGTAGGGCCCTGTGGGGTTCTGTATGGACCTGTAGGGTTCCGTAGGGGCCTGTAGGGTTCTGTAAGTGCCCGCAGGTGTCTGTAGGGTTCCGTAGGGGTCTGTAGGGTTCTGTAGGCACCTGCAGTGTTCTGTAGGAGCCCATAGGGTTTTCGTGAGGTTCCGTTGTGTCGCTAAGGGTCTTGTAGAGTGCTGTCAGGTCCTGGAGTATTCTGTAGGGTTCCAGAGGGGCTCGTAGGGTTCCGTCGAAATCTGTAGGCTTCCCTAGGGGCCCGTGGAGTCCCGTAGATTTCCGTAGGGGCCTGTAGGCTTGTGTAAGTGCCCGCAGGGGTTGGTAGGAGCTTGTAGGGTGCCATATGTTTCCAGAGGGTTGTGTAGGGTTCCGTAGGGGCCTGTGGTGTTCCCTAGGGGCCTGTAGAGTCTCGTACGGTTCCGTAGGGGCCTGTGGTGTTCCCTAGGGGCCTGTAGAGTCTCGTAGAGTTCCGTAGGGTCCTGTAGGTTTCCATAAGCGCCCGCAGAGGTCTGAAGGGGCCCGTACTGTTCCGTAAGGATCCATAGGGTTCCGTAGAGCTTTGTAGGTTCCCTAGAGGCCTGTAGAGTACCGCAGGAGCCAGTAGTGTTCTGTAGGGGCCCGTAGGGTTCCTTCCATAGGGGCTGGCAGTGTTCCGTAGGGTCCTCTAGGGTTGAGTAAGTGCCCGTAGGAGTCTGTGGGATTCTGTAAGGTTCCGGAGGGTTCTGCAGGGTTCCGTAGGGGCCTGTAGAGTTCCATAGTGGCTGGTAAATTTCCGTAGGGTCCTGTACCGTTCCGTAACTGCCTGCAAGGGTCTTTAGGCTTCCGTAGGGGCTGGTAGGGTTCCATAAAGTCCCGTGGGTTCCTGCAGAGTTCTGCAAGTGCCCACAAGGGCCTGTAGGGGCCCACAGTGTTTCTGCCAGGTTCCGTAGAGTTCCGTAGGGGCCATATATTTCAGTAGTGGCTGGTAGTATTCCGTAGGGGCCTGAAGGTTTCCGTAGGCACCTGCAGTGTTCTGTAGGAGACCATAGGGTTTTCGTGAGGTTCCGTTGTGTCGCTAAGGGTCTTGTAGAGTGCTGTCGGGTCCTGGAGTATTCTGTAGGGTTCCAGAGGGGCTCGTAGGGTTCCGTCGAAATCTGTAGGCTTCCCTAGGGGCCCGTGGAGTCCCGTAGATTTCCGTAGGGGCCTGTAGGGTTGTGTAAGTGCCCGCAGGGGTTGGTAGGAGCTTGTAGGGTGCCATATGTTTCCAGAGGGTTGTGTAGGGTTCCGTAGGGGCCTGTGGTGTTCCCTAGGGGCCTGTAGAGTCTCGTACGGTTCCGTAGGGGCCTGTGGTGTTCCCTAGGGGCCTGTAGAGTCTCGTAGAGTTCCGTAGGGTCCTGTAGGTTTCCATAAGCGCCCGCAGAGGTTTGAAGGGACCCGTACTGTTCCGTAAGGATCCATAGGGTTCCGTAGAGCTTCGTAGGTTCCCTAGAGGCATGTAGAGTACCGCAGGAGCCAGTAGTGTTCTGTTGGGGTCCGTAAGGTTCCTTCCATAGGGGCTGGCAGTGTTCCGTAGGGTCCTCTAGGGTTGAGTAAGTGCCCGCAGGAGTCTGTAGGAGTCTGTGGGATTCTGTAAGGTTCTGGAGGGTTCTACAGGGTTCCGTAGGGGCCTGTAGAGTTCCGTAGTGGCTGGTAAAGTTCCGTAGGGCCCTGTGGGGTTCTGTATGGACCTGTAGGGTTCCGTAGGGGCCTGTAGGGTTCTGTAAGTGCCCGCAGGTGTCTGTAGGGTTCCGTAGGGGTCTGTAGGGTTCTGTAGGCACCTGCAGTGTTCTGTAGGAGCCCATAGGGTTTTCGTGAGGTTCCGTTGTGTCGCTAAGGGTCTTGTAGAGTGCTGTCGGGTCCTGGAGTATTCTGTAGGGTTCCAGAGGGGCTCGTAGGGTTCCGTCGAAATCTGTAGGCTTCCCTAGGGGCCCGTGGAGTCCCGTAGATTTCCGTAGGGGCCTGTAGGCTTGTGTAAGTGCCCGCAGGGGTTGGTAGGAGCTTGTAGGGTGCCATATGTTTCCAGAGGGTTGTGTAGGGTTCCGTAGGGGCCTGTGGTGTTCCCTAGGGGCCTGTAGAGTCTCGTACGGTTCCGTAGGGGCCTGTGGTGTTCCCTAGGGGCCTGTAGAGTCTCGTAGAGTTCCGTAGGGTCCTGTAGGTTTCCATAAGCGCCCGCAGAGGTCTGAAGGGGCCCGTACTGTTCCGTAAGGATCCATAGGGTTCCGTAGAGCTTCGTAGGTTCCCTAGAGGCATGTAGAGTACCGCAGGAGCCAGTAGTGTTCTGTTGGGGTCTGTAAGGTTCCTTCCATAGGGGCTGGCAGTGTTCCGTAGGGTCCTCTAGGGTTGAGTAAGTGCCCGCAGGAGTCTGTAGGAGTCTGTGGGATTCTGTAAGGTTCTGGAGGGTTCTGCTGGGTTCCGCAGGGGCCTGTAGAGTTCCGCAGTGGCTGATAAAGTTCCGTAGGTGCCTGTACCGTTCCGTAACTGCCTGCAAGGGTCTTTAGGCTTCCGTAGGGGCTGGTAGGGTTCCATAAAGTTCCGTGGGTTCCTGCAGAGTTCTGCAAGTGCCCGCAAGGGCCTGTAGGGGCCCACAGTGTTTCTGTCAGGTTCCGTAGAGTTCCGTAGGTGCCATAGGTTTCCGTAGCGGCTGGTAGTATTCCGTAGGGGTCTGTAGGGTTCCGTAGGCACCTGCAGTGTTCTGTAGGAGCTCATAGGGTTTTCGTGAGGTTCCGTTGTGTTGCTAAGGGTCTTGTAGAGTGCTGTCGGGTCCTGGAGTATTCTGTAGGGTTCCAGAGGGGCTCGTAGGGTTCCGTCGAAATCTGTAGGCTTCCCTAGGGGCCCGTGGAGTCCCGTAGATTTCCATAGGGGCCTGTAGGGTTGTGTAAGTGCCCGCAGGGGTTGGTAGGAGCTTGTAGGGTGCCATATGTTTCCAGAGGGTTGTGTAGGGTTCCGTAGGGGCCTGTGGTGTTCCCTAGGGGCCTGTAGAGTCTCGTAGAGTTCCGTAGGGTCCTGTAGGTTTCCATAAGCGCCCGCAAAGGTTTGAGGGGACCCATACTGTTCCGTAAGGATCCATAGGGCTCCGTAGAGCTTCATAGGTTCCCTAGAGGCCTGTAGAGTACCGCAGGAGCCAGTAGTGTTCTGTAGGGGTCCGTAAGGTTCCTTCCATAGGGGCTGGCAGTGTTCCGTAGGGTCCTCTAGGGTTGAGTAAGTGCCCGCAGGAGTCTGTAGGAGTCTGTGGGATTCTGTAAGGTTCTGGAGGGTTCTGCCGGGTTCCGTAGGGGCCTGTAGAGTTCCGTAGTGGCTGGTAAAGTTCCGTAGGGCCCTGTACCGTTCCGTAACTGCCTGCAAGGATCTTTAGGCTTCTGTAGGGGCTGGTAGGGTTCCATAAAGTTCCGTGGGTTCCTGCAGAGTTCTGAAAGTGCCCGCAAGGGCCTGTAGGGGCCCACAGTGTTTCTGTCAGGTTCCGTAGAGTTGCGTAGGTGCCATAGGTTTCCGTAGCGGCTGGTAGTATTCCGTAGGGGTCTGTAGGGTTCTGTAGGCACCTGCAGTGTTCTGTAGGAGCCCATAGGGTTTTCGTGAGGTTCCGTTGTGTTGCTAAGGGTCTTGTAGAGTGCTGTCGGGTCCTGGAGTATTCTGTAGGGTTCCAGAGGGGCTCGTAGGGTTCCGTCAAAATCTGTAGGCTTCCCTAGGGGCCCGTGGGGTCCCGTAGATTTCCGTAGGGGCCTGTAGGGTTCTGTAAGTGCCCGCAGGTGTCTGTAGTATTCCGTAGGGGTCTGTAGGGTTCCGTAGGCACCTGCAGTGTTCTGTAGGAGCCCATAGGGTTTTCGTGAGGTTCCGTTGTGTTGCTAAGGGTCTTGTAGAGTGCTGTCGGGTCCTGGAGTATTCTGTAGGGTTCCAGAGGGGCTCGTAGGGTTCCGTCGAAATCTGTAGGCTTCCCTAGGGCCCGTGGAGCCCCGTAGATTTCCGTAGGGGCCTGTAGGGTAGTGTAAGTGCCCGCAGGGGTTGGTAGGAGCTTGTAGGGTGCCATAAGTTTCCAGAGGGTTGTGTACGGTTCCGTAGGGGGCTGTGGTGTTCCCTAGGGGCCTGTAGAGTCTCCTACAGTTCCGTAGGGGCCTGTGGTGTTCCCTAGGGGCCTGTAGAGTCTCGTAGAGTTCCGTAGGGTCCTGTAGGTTTCCATAAGCGCCCGCAGAGGTTTGAAGGGACCCGTACTGTTCCGTAAGGATCCATAGGGTTCCGTAGAGCTTCGTAGGTTCCCTAGAGGCCTGTAGAGTACCGCAGGAGCCAGTAGTGTTCTGTTGGGGTCCGTAAGGTTCCTTCCATAGGGGCTGGCAGTGTTCCGTAAGGTCCTCTAGGGTTGAGTAAGTGCCCGCAGGAGTCTGTAGGAGTCTGTGGGATTCTGTAAGGTTCTGGAGGGTTCTACAGGGTTCCGTAGGGGCCTGTAGAGTTCCGTAGTGGCTGGTAAAGTTCCGTAGGGCCCTGTGGGGTTCTGTATGGACCTGTAGGGTTCCGTAGGGGCCTGTAGGGTTCTGTAAGTGCCCGCAGGTGTCTGTAGGGTTCCGTAGGGGTCTGTAGGGTTCTGTAGGCACCTGCAGTGTTCTGTAGGAGCCCATAGGGTTTTCGTGAGGTTCCGTTGTGTCGCTAAGGGTCTTGTAGAGTGCTGTCGGGTCCTGGAGTATTCTGTAGGGTTCCAGAGGGGCTCGTAGGGTTCCGTCGAAATCTGTAGGCTTCCCTAGGGGCCCGTGGAGTCCCGTAGATTTCCGTAGGGGCCTGTAGGCTTGTGTAAGTGCCCGCAGGGGTTGGTAGGAGCTTGTAGGGTGCCATATGTTTCCAGAGGGTTGTGTAGGGTTCCGTAGGGGCCTGTGGTGTTCCCTAGGGGCCTGTAGAGTCTCGTACGGTTCCGTAGGGGCCTGTGGTGTTCCCTAGGGGCCTGTAGAGTCTCGTAGAGTTCCGTAGGGTCCTGTAGGTTTCCATAAGCGCCCGCAGAGGTCTGAAGGGGCCCGTACTGTTCCGTAAGGATCCATAGGGTTCCGTAGAGCTTTGTAGGTTCCCTAGAGGCCTGTAGAGTACCGCAGGAGCCAGTAGTGTTCTGTAGGGGCCCGTAGGGTTCCTTCCATAGGGGCTGGCAGTGTTCCGTAGGGTCCTCTAGGGTTGAGTAAGTGCCCGTAGGAGTCTGTGGGATTCTGTAAGGTTCCGGAGGGTTCTGCAGGGTTCCGTAGGGGCCTGTAGAGTTCCATAGTGGCTGGTAAATTTCCGTAGGGTCCTGTACCGTTCCGTAACTGCCTGCAAGGGTCTTTAGGCTTCCGTAGGGGCTGGTAGGGTTCCATAAAGTCCCGTGGGTTCCTGCAGAGTTCTGCAAGTGCCCACAAGGGCCTGTAGGGGCCCACAGTGTTTCTGTCAGGTTCCGTAGAGTTCCGTAGGGGCCATATATTTCAGTAGTGGCTGGTAGTATTCCGTAGGGGCCTGAAGGTTTCCGTAGGCACCTGCAGTGTTCTGTAGGAGCCCATAGGGTTTTCGTGAGGTTCCGTTGTGTCGCTAAGGGTCTTGTAGAGTGCTGTCGGGTCCTGGAGTATTCTGTAGGGTTCCAGAGGGGCTCGTAGGGTTCCGTTGAAATCTGTAGGCTTCCCTAGGGGCCCGTGGAGTCCCGTAGATTTCCGTAGGGGCCTGTAGGGTTGTGTAAGTGCCCGCAGGGGTTGGTAGGAGCTTGTAGGGTGCCATATGTTTCCAGAGGGTTGTGTAGGGTTCCGTAGGGGCCTGTGGTGTTCCCTAGGGGCCTGTAGAGTCTCGTACGGTTCCGTAGGGGCCTGTGGTGTTCCCTAGGGGCCTGTAGAGTCTCGTAGAGTTCCGTAGGGTCCTGTAGGTTTCCATAAGCGCCCGCAAAGGTTTGAGGGGACCCGTACTGTTCCGTAAGGATCCATAGGGTTCCGTAGAGCTTCGTAGGTTCCCTAGAGGCATGTAGAGTACCGCAGGAGCCAGTAGTGTTCTGTTGGGGTCCGTAAGGTTCCTTCCATAGGGGCTGGCAGTGTTCCGTAGGGTCCTCTAGGGTTGAGTAAGTGCCCGCAGGAGTCTGTAGGAGTCTGTGGGATTCTGTAAGGTTCTGGAGGGTTCTGCTGGGTTCCGCAGGGGCCTGTAGAGTTCCGCAGTGGCTGATAAAGTTCCGTAGGTGCCTGTACCGTTCCGTAACTGCCTGCAAGGGTCTTTAGGCTTCCGTAGGGGCTGGTAGGGTTCCATAAAGTTCCGTGGGTTCCTGCAGAGTTCTGCAAGTGCCCGCAAGGGCCTGTAGGGGCCCACAGTGTTTCTGTCAGGTTCCGTAGAGTTGCGTAGGTGCCATAGGTTTCCGTAGCGGCTGGTAGTATTCCGTAGGGGTCTGTAGGGTTCCGTAGGCACCTGCAGTGTTCTGTAGGAGCTCATAGGGTTTTCGTGAGGTTCCGTTGTGTTGCTAAGGGTCTTGTAGAGTGCTGTCGGGTCCTGGAGTATTCTGTAGGGTTCCAGAGGGGCTCGTAGGGTTCCGTCGAAATCTGTAGGCTTCCCTAGGGGCCCGTGGAGTCCCGTAGATTTCCATAGGGGCCTGTAGGGTTGTGTAAGTGCCCGCAGGGGTTGGTAGGAGCTTGTAGGGTGCCATATGTTTCCAGAGAGTTGTGTAGGGTTCCGTAGGGGCCTGTGGTGTTCCCTAGGGGCCTGTAGAGTCTCGTAGAGTTCCGTAGGGTCCTGTAGGTTTCCATAAGCGCCCGCAAAGGTTTGAGGGGACCCGTACTGTTCCGTAAGGATCCATAGGGTTCCGTAGAGCTTCGTAGGTTCCCTAGAGGCATGTAGAGTACCGCAGGAGCCAGTAGTGTTCTGTTGGGGTCCGTAAGGTTCCTTCCATAGGGGCTGGCAGTGTTCCGTAGGGTCCTCTAGGGTTGAGTAAGTGCCCGCAGGAGTCTGTAGGAGTCTGTGGGATTCTGTAAGGTTCTGGAGGGTTCTGCTGGGTTCCGCAGGGGCCTGTAGAGTTCCGCAGTGGCTGATAAAGTTCCGTAGGTGCCTGTACCGTTCCGTAACTGCCTGCAAGGGTCTTTAGGCTTCCGTAGGGGCTGGTAGGGTTCCATAAAGTTCCGTGGGTTCCTGCAGAGTTCTGCAAGTGCCCGCAAGGGCCTGTAGGGGCCCACAGTGTTTCTGTCAGGTTCCGTAGAGTTGCGTAGGTGCCATAGGTTTCCGTAGCGGCTGGTAGTATTCCGTAGGGGTCTGTAGGGTTCCGTAGGCACCTGCAGTGTTCTGTAGGAGCTCATAGGGTTTTCGTGAGGTTCCGTTGTGTTGCTAAGGGTCTTGTAGAGTGCTGTCGGGTCCTGGAGTATTCTGTAGGGTTCCAGAGGGGCTCGTAGGGTTCCGTCGAAATCTGTAGGCTTCCCTAGGGGCCCGTGGAGTCCCGTAGATTTCCATAGGGGCCTGTAGGGTTGTGTAAGTGCCCGCAGGGGTTGGTAGGAGCTTGTAGGGTGCCATATGTTTCCAGAGAGTTGTGTAGGGTTCCGTAGGGGCCTGTGGTGTTCCCTAGGGGCCTGTAGAGTCTCGTAGAGTTCCGTAGGGTCCTGTAGGTTTCCATAAGCGCCCGCAAAGGTTTGAGGGGACCCATACTGTTCCGTAAGGATCCATAGGGCTCCGTAGAGCTTCATAGGTTCCCTAGAGGCCTGTAGAGTACCGCAGGAGCCAGTAGTGTTCTGTAGGGGTCCGTAAGGTTCCTTCCATAGGGGCTGGCAGTGTTCCGTAGGGTCCTCTAGGGTTGAGTAAGTGCCCGCAGGAGTCTGTAGGAGTCTGTGGGATTCTGTAAGGTTCTGGAGGGTTCTGCCGGGTTCCGTAGGGGCCTGTAGAGTTCCGTAGTGGCTGGTAAAGTTCCGTAGGGCCCTGTACCGTTCCGTAACTGCCTGCAAGGATCTTTAGGCTTCTGTAGGGGCTGGTAGGGTTCCATAAAGTTCCGTGGGTTCCTGCAGAGTTCTGCAAGTGCCCGCAAGGGCCTGTAGGGGCCCACAGTGTTTCTGTCAGGTTCCGTAGAGTTGCGTAGGTGCCATAGGTTTCCGTAGCGGCTGGTAGTATTCCGTAGGGGTCTGTAGGGTTCTGTAGGCACCTGCAGTGTTCTGTAGGAGCCCATAGGGTTTTCGTGAGGTTCCGTTGTGTTGCTAAGGGTCTTGTAGAGTGCTGTCGGGTCCTGGAGTATTCTGTAGGGTTCCAGAGGGGCTCGTAGGGTTCCGTCAAAATCTGTAGGCTTCCCTAGGGGCCCGTGGGGTCCCGTAGATTTCCGTAGGGGCCTGTAGGGTTCTGTAAGTGCCCGCAGGTGTCTGTAGTATTCCGTAGGGGTCTGTAGGGTTCCGTAGGCACCTGCAGTGTTCTGTAGGAGCCCATAGGGTTTTCGTGAGGTTCCGTTGTGTTGCTAAGGGTCTTGTAGAGTGCTGTCGGGTCCTGGAGTATTCTGTAGGGTTCCAGAGGGGCTCGTAGGGTTCCGTCGAAATCTGTAGGCTTCCCTAGGGCCCGTGGAGCCCCGTAGATTTCCGTAGGGGCCTGTAGGGTAGTGTAAGTGCCCGCAGGGGTTGGTAGGAGCTTGTAGGGTGCCATAAGTTTCCAGAGGGTTGTGTACGGTTCCGTAGGGGGCTGTGGTGTTCCCTAGGGGCCTGTAGAGTCTCCTACAGTTCCGTAGGGGCCTGTGGTGTTCCCTAGGGGCCTGTAGAGTCTCGTAGAGTTCCGTAGGGTCCTGTAGGTTTCCATAAGCGCCCGCAGAGGTTTGAAGGGACCCGTACTGTTCCGTAAGGATCCATAGGGTTCCGTAGAGCTTCGTAGGTTCCCTAGAGGCCTGTAGAGTACCGCAGGAGCCAGTAGTGTTCTGTTGGGGTCCGTAAGGTTCCTTCCATAGGGGCTGGCAGTGTTCCGTAAGGTCCTCTAGGGTTGAGTAAGTGCCCGCAGGAGTCTGTAGGAGTCTGTGGGATTCTGTAAGGTTCTGGAGGGTTCTACAGGGTTCCGTAGGGGCCTGTAGAGTTCCGTAGTGGCTGGTAAAGTTCCGTAGGGCCCTGTGGGGTTCTGTATGGACCTGTAGGGTTCCGTAGGGGCCTGTAGGGTTCTGTAAGTGCCCGCAGGTGTCTGTAGGGTTCCGTAGGGGTCTGTAGGGTTCCGTAGGCACCTGCAGTGTTCTGTAGGAGCCCATAGGGTTTTCGTGAGGTTCCGTTGTGTCGCTAAGGGTCTTGTAGAGTGCTGTCGGGTCCTGGAGTATTCTGTAGGGTTCCAGAGGGGCTCGTAGGGTTCCGTCGAAATCTGTAGGCTTCCCTAGGGGCCCGTGGAGTCCCGTAGATTTCCGTAGGGGCCTGTAGGCTTGTGTAAGTGCCCGCAGGGGTTGGTAGGAGCTTGTAGGGTGCCATATGTTTCCAGAGGGTTGTGTAGGGTTCCGTAGGGGCCTGTGGTGTTCCCTAGGGGCCTGTAGAGTCTCGTACGGTTCCGTAGGGGCCTGTGGTGTTCCCTAGGGGCCTGTAGAGTCTCGTAGAGTTCCGTAGGGTCCTGTAGGTTTCCATAAGCGCCCGCAGAGGTCTGAAGGGGCCCGTACTGTTCCGTAAGGATCCATAGGGTTCCGTAGAGCTTTGTAGGTTCCCTAGAGGCCTGTAGAGTACCGCAGGAGCCAGTAGTGTTCTGTAGGGGCCCGTAGGGTTCCTTCCATAGGGGCTGGCAGTGTTCCGTAGGGTCCTCTAGGGTTGAGTAAGTGCCCGTAGGAGTCTGTGGGATTCTGTAAGGTTCCGGAGGGTTCTGCAGGGTTCCGTAGGGGCCTGTAGAGTTCCATAGTGGCTGGTAAATTTCCGTAGGGTCCTGTACCGTTCCGTAACTGCCTGCAAGGGTCTTTAGGCTTCTGTAGGGGCTGGTAGGGTTCCATAAAGTCCCGTGGGTTCCTGCAGAGTTCTGCAAGTGCCCACAAGGGCCTGTAGGGGCCCACAGTGTTTCTGCCAGGTTCCGTAGAGTTCCGTAGGGGCCATATATTTCAGTAGTGGCTGGTAGTATTCCGTAGGGGCCTGAAGGTTTCCGTAGGCACCTGCAGTGTTCTGTAGGAGCCCATAGGGTTTTCGTGAGGTTCCGTTGTGTCGCTAAGGGTCTTGTAGAGTGCTGTCGGGTCCTGGAGTATTCTGTAGGGTTCCAGAGGGGCTCGTAGGGTTCCGTCGAAATCTGTAGGCTTCCCTAGGGGCCCGTGGAGTCCCGTAGATTTCCGTAGGGGCCTGTAGGGTTGTGTAAGTGCCCGCAGGGGTTGGTAGGAGCTTGTAGGGTGCCATATGTTTCCAGAGGGTTGTGTAGGGTTCCGTAGGGGCCTGTGGTGTTCCCTAGGGGCCTGTAGAGTCTCGTACGGTTCCGTAGGGGCCTGTGGTGTTCCCTAGGGGCCTGTAGAGTCTCGTAGAGTTCCGTAGGGTCCTGTAGGTTTCCATAAGCGCCCGCAAAGGTTTGAGGGGACCCGTACTGTTCCGTAAGGATCCATAGGGTTCCGTAGAGCTTCGTAGGTTCCCTAGAGGCATGTAGAGTACCGCAGGAGCCAGTAGTGTTCTGTTGGGGTCCGTAAGGTTCCTTCCATAGGGGCTGGCAGTGTTCCGTAGGGTCCTCTAGGGTTGAGTAAGTGCCCGCAGGAGTCTGTAGGAGTCTGTGGGATTCTGTAAGGTTCTGGAGGGTTCTGCTGGGTTCCGCAGGGGCCTGTAGAGTTCCGCAGTGGCTGATAAAGTTCCGTAGGTGCCTGTACCGTTCCGTAACTGCCTGCAAGGGTCTTTAGGCTTCCGTAGGGGCTGGTAGGGTTCCATAAAGTTCCGTGGGTTCCTGCAGAGTTCTGCAAGTGCCCGCAAGGGCCTGTAGGGGCCCACAGTGTTTCTGTCAGGTTCCGTAGAGTTGCGTAGGTGCCATAGGTTTCCGTAGCGGCTGGTAGTATTCCGTAGGGGTCTGTAGGGTTCCGTAGGCACCTGCAGTGTTCTGTAGGAGCTCATAGGGTTTTCGTGAGGTTCCGTTGTGTTGCTAAGGGTCTTGTAGAGTGCTGTCGGGTCCTGGAGTATTCTGTAGGGTTCCAGAGGGGCTCGTAGGGTTCCGTCGAAATCTGTAGGCTTCCCTAGGGGCCCGTGGAGTCCCGTAGATTTCCATAGGGGCCTGTAGGGTTGTGTAAGTGCCCGCAGGGGTTGGTAGGAGCTTGTAGGGTGCCATATGTTTCCAGAGAGTTGTGTAGGGTTCCGTAGGGGCCTGTGGTGTTCCCTAGGGGCCTGTAGAGTCTCGTAGAGTTCCGTAGGGTCCTGTAGGTTTCCATAAGCGCCCGCAAAGGTTTGAGGGGACCCATACTGTTCCGTAAGGATCCATAGGGCTCCGTAGAGCTTCATAGGTTCCCTAGAGGCCTGTAGAGTACCGCAGGAGCCAGTAGTGTTCTGTAGGGGTCCGTAAGGTTCCTTCCATAGGGGCTGGCAGTGTTCCGTAGGGTCCTCTAGGGTTGAGTAAGTGCCCGCAGGAGTCTGTAGGAGTCTGTGGGATTCTGTAAGGTTCTGGAGGGTTCTGCCGGGTTCCGTAGGGGCCTGTAGAGTTCCGTAGTGGCTGGTAAAGTTCCGTAGGGCCCTGTACCGTTCCGTAACTGCCTGCAAGGATCTTTAGGCTTCTGTAGGGGCTGGTAGGGTTCCATAAAGTTCCGTGGGTTCCTGCAGAGTTCTGCAAGTGCCCGCAAGGGCCTGTAGGGGCCCACAGTGTTTCTGTCAGGTTCCGTAGAGTTGCGTAGGTGCCATAGGTTTCCGTAGCGGCTGGTAGTATTCCGTAGGGGTCTGTAGGGTTCTGTAGGCACCTGCAGTGTTCTGTAGGAGCCCATAGGGTTTTCGTGAGGTTCCGTTGTGTTGCTAAGGGTCTTGTAGAGTGCTGTCGGGTCCTGGAGTATTCTGTAGGGTTCCAGAGGGGCTCGTAGGGTTCCGTCAAAATCTGTAGGCTTCCCTAGGGGCCCGTGGGGTCCCGTAGATTTCCGTAGGGGCCTGTAGGGTTGTGTAAGTGCCCGCAGGGGTTGGTAGGAGCTTGTAGGGTGCCATATGTTTTCGGAGGGTTGTGTAGGGTTCCGTAGGGGCCTGTGGTGTTCCCTAGGGGCCTCTAGAGTCTCCTACAGTTCCATAGGGTCCTGTAGGTTTCCATAAGCGCCCGCAGAGGTCTGAAGGGGCCCGTACTGTTCCGTAAGGATCCATAGGGTTCCGTAGAGCTTCATAGGTTCCCTAGAGGCCTGTAGAGTACCGCAGGAGCCAGTAGTGTTCTGTAGGGGTCCGTAGGGTTCCTTCCATAGGGGCTGGCAGTGTTCCGTAGGGTCCTCTAGGGTTGAGTAAGTGCCCGTAGGAGTCTGTGGGATTCTGTAAGGTTCCGGAGGGTTCTGCCGGGTTCCGTAGGGGCCTGTAGAGTTCCGTAGTGGCTGGTAAAGTTCCGTAGGGCCCTGTGGGGTTCTGGATGGACCTGTAGGGTTCCGTAGGGGCCTGTAGGGTTCTGTAAGTGCCCGCAGGTGTCTGTAGTATTCCGTAGGGGTCTGTAGGGTTCCGTAGGCACCTGCAGTGTTCTGTAGGAGCCCATAGGGTTTTAGTGAGGTTCCGTTGTGTTGCTAAGGGTCTTGTAGAGTGCTGTCGGGTCCTGGAGTATTCTGTAGGGTTCCAGAGGGGCTCGTAGGGTTCCGTCGAAATCTGTAGGCTTCCCTAGGGGCCCGTGGAGCCCCGTAGATTTCCGTAGGGGCCTGTAGGGTTGTGTAAGTGCCCGCAGGGGTTGGTAGGAGCTTGTAGGGTGCCATAAGTTTCCAGAGGGTTGTGTACGGTTCCGTAGGGGCCTGTGGTGTTCCCTAGGGGCCTGTAGAGTCTCATACAGTTCCGTAGGGGCCTGTGGTGTTCCCTAGGGGCCTGTAGAGTCTCGTAGAGTTCCGTAGGGTCCTGTAGGTTTCCATAAGCGCCCGCAGAGGTTTGAAGGGACCCGTACTGTTCCGTAAGGATCCATAGGGTTCCGTAGAGCTTCGTAGGTTCCCTAGAGGCCTGTAGAGTACCGCAGGAGCCAGTAGTGTTCTGTTGGGGTCCGTAAGGTTCCTTCCATAGGGGCTGGCAGTGTTCCGTAAGGTCCTCTAGGGTTGAGTAAGTGCCCGCAGGAGTCTGTAGGAGTCTGTGGGATTCTGTAAGGTTCTGGAGGGTTCTGCCGGGTTCCGTAGGGGCCTGTAGAGTTCCGTAGTGGCTGGTAAAGTTCCGTAGAGCCCTGTGGGGTTCTGTATGGACCTGTAGGGTTCCGTAGGGGCCTGTAGGGTTCTGTAAGTGCCCGCAGGTGTCTGTAGGGTTCCGTAGGGGTCTGTAGGGTTCTGTAGGCACCTGCAGTGTTCTGTAGGAGCCCATAGGGTTTTCGTGAGGTTCCGTTGTGTCGCTAAGGGTCTTGTAGAGTGCTGTCGGGTCCTGGAGTATTCTGTAGGGTTCCAGAGGGGCTCGTAGGGTTCCGTCGAAATCTGTAGGCTTCCCTAGGGGCCCGTGGAGTCCCGTAGATTTCCGTAGGGGCCTGTAGGGTTGTGTAAGTGCCCGCAGGGGTTGGTAGGAGCTTGTAGGGTGCCATATGTTTCCAGAGGGTTGTGTAGGGTTCCGTAGGGGCCTGTGGTGTTCCCTAGGGGCCTGTAGAGTCTCGTACGGTTCCGTAGGGGCCTGTGGTGTTCCCTAGGGGCCTGTAGAGTCTCGTAGAGTTCCGTAGGGTCCTGTAGGTTTCCATAAGCGCCCGCAGAGGTCTGAAGGGGCCCGTACTGTTCCGTAAGGATCCATAGGGTTCCGTAGAGCTTCGTAGGTTCCCTAGAGGCATGTAGAGTACCGCAGGAGCCAGTAGTGTTCTGTTGGGGTCCGTAAGGTTCCTTCCATAGGGGCTGGCAGTGTTCCGTAGGGTCCTCTAGGGTTGAGTAAGTGCCCGCAGGAGTCTGTAGGAGTCTGTGGGATTCTGTAAGGTTCTGGAGGGTTCTGCTGGGTTCCGCAGGGGCCTGTAGAGTTCCGCAGTGGCTGATAAAGTTCCGTAGGTGCCTGTACCGTTCCGTAACTGCCTGCAAGGGTCTTTAGGCTTCCGTAGGGGCTGGTAGGGTTCCATAAAGTTCCGTGGGTTCCTGCAGAGTTCTGCAAGTGCCCGCAAGGGCCTGTAGGGGCCCACAGTGTTTCTGTCAGGTTCCGTAGAGTTGCGTAGGTGCCATAGGTTTCCGTAGCGGCTGGTAGTATTCCGTAGGGGTCTGTAGGGTTCCGTAGGCACCTGCAGTGTTCTGTAGGAGCTCATAGGGTTTTCGTGAGGTTCCGTTGTGTTGCTAAGGGTCTTGTAGAGTGCTGTCGGGTCCTGGAGTATTCTGTAGGGTTCCAGAGGGGCTCGTAGGGTTCCGTCGAAATCTGTAGGCTTCCCTAGGGGCCCGTGGAGTCCCGTAGATTTCCATAGGGGCCTGTAGGGTTGTGTAAGTGCCCGCAGGGGTTGGTAGGAGCTTGTAGGGTGCCATATGTTTCCAGAGGGTTGTGTAGGGTTCCGTAGGGGCCTGTGGTGTTCCCTAGGGGCCTGTAGAGTCTCGTAGAGTTCCGTAGGGTCCTGTAGGTTTCCATAAGCGCCCGCAAAGGTTTGAGGGGACCCATACTGTTCCGTAAGGATCCATAGGGCTCCGTAGAGCTTCATAGGTTCCCTAGAGGCCTGTAGAGTACCGCAGGAGCCAGTAGTGTTCTGTAGGGGTCCGTAAGGTTCCTTCCATAGGGGCTGGCAGTGTTTCGTAGGGTCCTCTAGGGTTGAGTAAGTGCCCGCAGGAGTCTGTAGGAGTCTGTGGGATTCTGTAAGGTTCTGGAGGGTTCTGCCGGGTTCCGTAGGGGCCTGTAGAGTTCCGTAGTGGCTGGTAAAGTTCCGTAGGGCCCTGTACCGTTCCGTAACTGCCTGCAAGGATCTTTAGGCTTCTGTAGGGGCTGGTAGGGTTCCATAAAGTTCCGTGGGTTCCTGCAGAGTTCTGCAAGTGCCCGCAAGGGCCTGTAGGGGCCCACAGTGTTTCTGTCAGGTTCCGTAGAGTTGCGTAGGTGCCATAGGTTTCCGTAGCGGCTGGTAGTATTCCGTAGGGGTCTGTAGGGTTCTGTAGGCACCTGCAGTGTTCTGTAGGAGCCCATAGGGTTTTCGTGAGGTTCCGTTGTGTTGCTAAGGGTCTTGTAGAGTGCTGTCGGGTCCTGGAGTATTCTGTAGGGTTCCAGAGGGGCTCGTAGGGTTCCGTCAAAATCTGTAGGCTTCCCTAGGGGCCCGTGGGGTCCCGTAGATTTCCGTAGGGGCCTGTAGGGTTGTGTAAGTGCCCGCAGGGGTTGGTAGGAGCTTGTAGGGTGCCATATGTTTCCGGAGTGTTGTGTAGGGTTCCGTAGGGGCCTGTGGTGTTCCCTAGGGGCCTCTAGAGTCTCCTACAGTTCCATAGGGTCCTGTAGGTTTCCATAAGCGCCCGCAGAGGTCTGAAGGGGCCCGTACTGTTCCGTAAGGATCCATAGGGTTCCGTAGAGCTTCATAGGTTCCCTAGAGGCCTGTAGAGTACCGCAGGAGCCAGTAGTGTTCTGTAGGGGTCCGTAGGGTTCCTTCCATAGGGGCTGGCAGTGTTCCGTAGGGTCCTCTAGGGTTGAGTAAGTGCCCGTAGGAGTCTGTGGGATTCTGTAAGGTTCCGGAGGGTTCTGCCGGGTTCCGTAGGGGCCTGTAGAGTTCCGTAGTGGCTGGTAAAGTTCCGTAGGGCCCTGTGGGGTTCTGGATGGACCTGTAGGGTTCCGTAGGGGCCTGTAGGGTTCTGTAAGTGCCCGCAGGTGTCTGTAGGGTTCCGTAGGGGTCTGTAGGGTTCCGTAGGCACCTGCAGTGTTCTGTAGGAGCCCATAGGGTTTTAGTGAGGTTCCGTTGTGTTGCTAAGGGTCTTGTAGAGTGCTGTCGGGTCCTGGAGTATTCTGTAGGGTTCCAGAGGGGCTCGTAGGGTTCCATCGAAATCTGTAGGCTTCCCTAGGGGCCCGTGGAGCCCCGTAGATTTCCGTAGGGGCCTGTAGGGTTGTGTAAGTGCCCGCAGGGGTTGGTAGGAGCTTGTAGGGTGCCATAAGTTTCCAGAGGGTTGTGTACGGTTCCGTAGGGGGCTGTGGTGTTCCCTAGGGGCCTGTAGAGTCTCATACAGTTCCGTAGGGGCCTGTGGTGTTCCCTAGGGGCCTGTAGAGTCTCGTAGAGTTCCGTAGGGTCCTGTAGGTTTCCATAAGCGCCCGCAGAGGTTTGAAGGGACCCGTACTGTTCCGTAAGGATCCATAGGGTTCCGTAGAGCTTCGTAGGTTCCCTAGAGGCCTGTAGAGTACCGCAGGAGCCAGTAGTGTTCTGTTGGGGTCCGTAAGGTTCCTTCCATAGGGGCTGGCAGTGTTCCGTAGGGTCCTCTAGGGTTGAGTAAGTGCCCGCAGGAGTCTGTAGGAGTCTGTGGGATTCTGTAAGGTTCTGGAGGGTTCTGCTGGGTTCCGCAGGGGCCTGTAGAGTTCCGCAGTGGCTGATAAAGTTCCGTAGGTGCCTGTACCGTTCCGTAACTGCCTGCAAGGGTCTTTAGGCTTCCGTAGGGGCTGGTAGGGTTCCATAAAGTTCCGTGGGTTCCTGCAGAGTTCTGCAAGTGCCCGCAAGGGCCTGTAGGGGCCCACAGTGTTTCTGTCAGGTTCCGTAGAGTTGCGTAGGTGCCATAGGTTTCCGTAGCGGCTGGTAGTATTCCGTAGGGGTCTGTAGGGTTCCGTAGGCACCTGCAGTGTTCTGTAGGAGCTCATAGGGTTTTCGTGAGGTTCCGTTGTGTTGCTAAGGGTCTTGTAGAGTGCTGTCGGGTCCTGGAGTATTCTGTAGGGTTCCAGAGGGGCTCGTAGGGTTCCGTCGAAATCTGTAGGCTTCCCTAGGGGCCCGTGGAGTCCCGTAGATTTCCGTAGGGGCCTGTAGGGTTGTGTAAGTGCCCGCAGGGGTTGGTAGGAGCTTGTAGGGTGCCATAAGTTTCCAGAGGGTTGTGTAGGGTTCCGTAGGGGCCTGTGGTGTTCCCTAGGGGCCTGTAGAGTCTCGTAGAGTTCCGTAGGGTCCTGTAGGTTTCCATAAGCGCCCGCAAAGGTTTGAGGGGACCCATACTGTTCCGTAAGGATCCATAGGGCTCCGTAGAGCTTCATAGGTTCCCTAGAGGCCTGTAGAGTACCGCAGGAGCCAGTAGTGTTCTGTAGGGGTCCGTAAGGTTCCTTCCATAGGGGCTGGCAGTGTTCCGTAGGGTCCTCTAGGGTTGAGTAAGTGCCCGCAGGAGTCTGTAGGAGTCTGTGGGATTCTGTAAGGTTCTGGAGGGTTCTGCCGGGTTCCGTAGGGGCCTGTAGAGTTCCGTAGTGGCTGGTAAAGTTCCGTAGGGCCCTGTACCGTTCCGTAACTGCCTGCAAGGATCTTTAGGCTTCTGTAGGGGCTGGTAGGGTTCCATAAAGTTCCGTGGGTTCCTGCAGAGTTCTGCAAGTGCCCGCAAGGGCCTGTAGGGGCCCACAGTGTTTCTGTCAGGTTCCGTAGAGTTGCGTAGGTGCCATAGGTTTCCGTAGCGGCTGATAGTATTCCGTAGGGGTCTGTAGGGTTCTGTAGGCACCTGCAGTGTTCTGTAGGAGCCCATAGGGTTTTCGTGAGGTTCCGTTGTGTTGCTAAGGGTCTTGTAGAGTGCTGTCGGGTCCTGGAGTATTCTGTAGGGTTCCAGAGGGGCTCGTAGGGTTCCGTCAAAATCTGTAGGCTTCCCTAGGGGCCCGTGGGGTCCCGTAGATTTCCGTAGGGGCCTGTAGGGTTGTGTAAGTGCCCGCAGGGGTTGGTAGGAGCTTGTAGGGTGCCATATGTTTCCGGAGTGTTGTGTAGGGTTCCGTAGGGGCCTGTGGTGTTCCCTAGGGGCCTCTAGAGTCTCCTACAGTTCCATAGGGTCCTGTAGGTTTCCATAAGCGCCCGCAGAGGTCTGAAGGGGCCCGTACTGTTCCGTAAGGATCCATAGGGTTCCGTAGAGCTTCATAGGTTCCCTAGAGGCCTGTAGAGTACCGCAGGAGCCAGTAGTGTTCTGTAGGGGTCCGTAGGGTTCCTTCCATAGGGGCTGGCAGTGTTCCGTAGGGTCCTCTAGGGTTGAGTAAGTGCCCGTAGGAGTCTGTGGGATTCTGTAAGGTTCCGGAGGGTTCTGCCGGGTTCCGTAGGGGCCTGTAGAGTTCCGTAGTGGCTGGTAAAGTTCCGTAGGGCCCTGTGGGGTTCTGGATGGACCTGTAGGGTTCCGTAGGGGCCTGTAGGGTTCTGTAAGTGCCCGCAGGTGTCTGTAGTATTCCGTAGGGGTCTGTAGGGTTCCGTAGGCACCTGCAGTGTTCTGTAGGAGCCCATAGGGTTTTCGTGAGGTTCCGTTGTGTTGCTAAGGGTCTTGTAGAGTGCTGTCGGGTCCTGGAGTATTCTGTAGGGTTCCAGAGGGGCTCGTAGGGTTCCGTCGAAATCTGTAGGCTTCCCTAGGGGCCCGTGGAGCCCCGTAGATTTCCGTAGGGGCCTGTAGGGTTGTGTAAGTGCCCGCAGGGGTTGGTAGGAGCTTGTAGGGTGCCATAAGTTTCCAGAGGGTTGTGTACGGTTCCGTAGGGGCCTGTGGTGTTCCCTAGGGGCCTGTAGAGTCTCATACAGTTCCGTAGGGGCCTGTGGTGTTCCCTAGGGGCCTGTAGAGTCTCGTAGAGTTCCGTAGGGTCCTGTAGGTTTCCATAAGCGCCCGCAGAGGTTTGAAGGGACCCGTACTGTTCCGTAAGGATCCATAGGGTTCCGTAGAGCTTCGTAGGTTCCCTAGAGGCCTGTAGAGTACCGCAGGAGCCAGTAGTGTTCTGTTGGGGTCCGTAAGGTTCCTTCCATAGGGGCTGGCAGTGTTCCGTAGGGTCCTCTAGGGTTGAGTAAGTGCCCGCAGGAGTCTGTAGGAGTCTGTGGGATTCTGTAAGGTTCTGGAGGGTTCTGCTGGGTTCCGCAGGGGCCTGTAGAGTTCCGCAGTGGCTGATAAAGTTCCGTAGGTGCCTGTACCGTTCCGTAACTGCCTGCAAGGGTCTTTAGGCTTCCGTAGGGGCTGGTAGGGTTCCATAAAGTTCCGTGGGTTCCTGCAGAGTTCTGCAAGTGCCCGCAAGGGCCTGTAGGGGCCCACAGTGTTTCTGTCAGGTTCCGTAGAGTTGCGTAGGTGCCATAGGTTTCCGTAGCGGCTGGTAGTATTCCGTAGGGGTCTGTAGGGTTCCGTAGGCACCTGCAGTGTTCTGTAGGAGCTCATAGGGTTTTCGTGAGGTTCCGTTGTGTTGCTAAGGGTCTTGTAGAGTGCTGTCGGGTCCTGGAGTATTCTGTAGGGTTCCAGAGGGGCTCGTAGGGTTCCGTCGAAATCTGTAGGCTTCCCTAGGGGCCCGTGGAGTCCCGTAGATTTCCGTAGGGGCCTGTAGGGTTGTGTAAGTGCCCGCAGGGGTTGGTAGGAGCTTGTAGGGTGCCATATGTTTCCAGAGGGTTGTGTAGGGTTCCGTAGGGGCCTGTGGTGTTCCCTAGGGGCCTGTAGAGTCTCGTAGAGTTCCGTAGGGTCCTGTAGGTTTCCATAAGCGCCCGCAAAGGTTTGAGGGGACCCATACTGTTCCGTAAGGATCCATAGGGCTCCGTAGAGCTTCATAGGTTCCCTAGAGGCCTGTAGAGTACCGCAGGAGCCAGTAGTGTTCTGTAGGGGTCCGTAAGGTTCCTTCCATAGGGGCTGGCAGTGTTCCGTAGGGTCCTCTAGGGTTGAGTAAGTGCCCGCAGGAGTCTGTAGGAGTCTGTGGGATTCTGTAAGGTTCTGGAGGGTTCTGCCGGGTTCCGTAGGGGCCTGTAGAGTTCCGTAGTGGCTGGTAAAGTTCCGTAGGGCCCTGTGGGGTTCTGGATGGACCTGTAGGGTTCCGTAGGGGCCTGTAGGGTTCTGTAAGTGCCCGCAGGTGTCTGTAGTATTCCGTAGGGGTCTGTAGGGTTCCGTAGGCACCTGCAGTGTTCTGTAGGAGCCCATAGGGTTTTCGTGAGGTTCCGTTGTGTTGCTAAGGGTCTTGTAGAGTGCTGTCGGGTCCTGGAGTATTCTGTAGGGTTCCAGAGGGGCTCGTAGGGTTCCGTCGAAATCTGTAGGCTTCCCTAGGGGCCCGTGGAGCCCCGTAGATTTCCGTAGGGGCCTGTAGGGTTGTGTAAGTGCCCGCAGGGGTTGGTAGGAGCTTGTAGGGTGCCATAAGTTTCCAGAGGGTTGTGTACGGTTCCGTAGGGGCCTGTGGTGTTCCCTAGGGGCCTGTAGAGTCTCATACAGTTCCGTAGGGGCCTGTGGTGTTCCCTAGGGGCCTGTAGAGTCTCGTAGAGTTCCGTAGGGTCCTGTAGGTTTCCATAAGCGCCCGCAGAGGTTTGAAGGGGCCCGTACTGTTCCGTAAGGATCCATAGGGTTCCGTAGAGCTTCGTAGGTTCCCTAGAGGCCTGTAGAGTACCGCAGGAGCCAGTAGTGTTCTGTTGGGGTCCGTAAGGTTCCTTCCATAGGGGCTGGCAGTGTTCCGTAAGGTCCTCTAGGGTTGAGTAAGTGCCCGCAGGAGTCTGTAGGAGTCTGTGGGATTCTGTAAGGTTCTGGAGGGTTCTACAGGGTTCCGTAGGGGCCTGTAGAGTTCCGTAGTGGCTGGTAAAGTTCCGTAGAGCCCTGTGGGGTTCTGTATGGACCTGTAGGGTTCCGTAGGGGCCTGTAGGGTTCTGTAAGTGCCCGCAGGTGTCTGTAGGGTTCCGTAGGGGTCTGTAGGGTTCTGTAGGCACCTGCAGTGTTCTGTAGGAGCCCATAGGGTTTTCGTGAGGTTCCGTTGTGTCGCTAAGGGTCTTGTAGAGTGCTGTCGGGTCCTGGAGTATTCTGTAGGGTTCCAGAGGGGCTCGTAGGGTTCCGTCGAAATCTGTAGGCTTCCCTAGGGGCCCGTGGAGTCCCGTAGATTTCCGTAGGGGCCTGTAGGGTTGTGTAAGTGCCCGCAGGGGTTGGTAGGAGCTTGTAGGGTGCCATATGTTTCCAGAGGGTTGTGTAGGGTTCCGTAGGGGCCTGTGGTGTTCCCTAGGGGCCTGTAGAGTCTCGTACGGTTCCGCAGGGGCCTGTGGTGTTCCCTAGGGGCCTGTAGAGTCTCGTACAATTCCGTAGGGTCCTGTAGGTTTCCATAAGCGCCCGCAGAGGTCTGAAGGGGCCCGTACTGTTCCGTAAGGATCCATAGGGTTCCGTAGAGCTTCGTAGGTTCCCTAGAAGCCTGTTGAGTACCGCAGGAGCCAGTAGTGTTCTGTAGGGGCCCGTAGGGTTCCTTCCATAGGGGCTGGCAGTGTTCCGTAGGGTCCTCTAGGGTTGAGTAAGTGCCCGTAGGAGTCTGTGGGATTCTGTAAGGTTCCGGAGGGTTCTGCAGGGTTCCGTAGGGGCCCGTAGAGTTCTGTAGTGGCTGGTAAAGTTCCGTAGAGCCCTGTGGGGTTCTGTATGGACCTGTAGGGTTCCGTAGGGGCCTGCAGGGTTCTGTAAGTGCCCGCAGGTGTCTGTAGGGTTCCGTAGGGGTCTGTAGGGTTCCGTAGGCACCTGCAGTGTTCTGTAGGAGCCCATAGGGTTTTAGTGAGGTTCCGTTGTGTTGCTAAGGGTCTTGTAGAGTGCTGTCGGGTCCTGGAGTATTCTGTAGGGTTCCAGAGGGGCTCGTAGGGTTCCGTCAAAATCTGTAGGCTTCCCTAGGGGCCCGTGGGGTCCCGTAGATTTCCGTAGGGGCCTGTAGGGTTGTGTAAGTGCCCGCAGGGGTTGGTAGGAGCTTGTAGGGTGCCATATGTTTCCGGAGGGTTGTGTAGGGTTCCGTAGGGGCCTGTGGTGTTCCCTAGGGGCCTGTAGAGTCTCGTACAATTCCGTAGGGTCCTGTAGGTTTCCATAAGCGCCCGCAGAGGTCTGAAGGGGCCCGTACTGTTCCGTAAGGATCCATAGGGTTCCGTAGAGCTTCGTAGGTTCCCTAGAAGCCTGTTGAGTACCGCAGGAGCCAGTAGTGTTCTGTAGGGGCCCGTAGGGTTCCTTCCATAGGGGCTGGCAGTGTTCCGTAGGGTCCTCTAGGGTTAAGTGCCCGTAGGAGTCTGTGGGATTCTGTAAGGTTCCGGAGGGTTCTGCAGGGTTCCATAGGGGCCCGTAGAGTTCTGTAGTGGCTGGTAACGTTCCGTAGAGCCCTGTGGGGTTCTGTATGGACCTGTAGGGTTCCGTAGGGGCCTGCAGGGTTCTGTAAGTGCCCGCAGGTGTCTGTAGGGTTCCGTAGGGGTCTGTAGGGTTCCGTAGGCACCTGCAGTGTTCTGTAGGAGCCCATAGGGTTTTAGTGAGGTTCCGTTGTGTCGCTAAGGGTCTTGTAGAGTGCTGTCGGGTCCTGGAGTATTCTGTAGGGTTCCAGAGGGGCTCGTAGGGTTCCGTCGAAATCTGTAGGCTTCCCTAGGGGCCCGTGGAGTCCCGTAGATTTCCGTAGGGGCCT
This sequence comes from Numenius arquata, assembly GCF_964106895.1. Classification (NCBI taxonomy): domain Eukaryota; kingdom Metazoa; phylum Chordata; class Aves; order Charadriiformes; family Scolopacidae; genus Numenius; species Numenius arquata. The sequence goes on from NW_027415123.1 coordinate 110,567, forward strand.
GTAGGGTTGTGTAAGTGCCCGCAGGGGTTGGTAGGAGCTTGTAGGGTGCCATAAGTTTCCAGAGGGTTGTGTAGGGTTCCGTAGGGGCCTGTGGTGTTCCCTAGGGGCCTGTAGAGTCTCGTAGAGTTCCGTAGGGTCCTGTAGGTTTCCATAAGCGCCCGCAAAGGTTTGAGGGGACCCATACTGTTCCGTAAGGATCCATAGGGCTCCGTAGAGCTTCATAGGTTCCCTAGAGGCCTGTAGAGTACCGCAGGAGCCAGTAGTGTTCTGTAGGGGTCCGTAAGGTTCCTTCCATAGGGGCTGGCAGTGTTCCGTAGGGTCCTCTAGGGTTGAGTAAGTGCCCGCAGGAGTCTGTAGGAGTCTGTGGGATTCTGTAAGGTTCTGGAGGGTTCTGCCGGGTTCCGTAGGGGCCTGTAGAGTTCCGTAGTGGCTGGTAAAGTTCCGTAGGGCCCTGTACCGTTCCGTAACTGCCTGCAAGGATCTTTAGGCTTCTGTAGGGGCTGGTAGGGTTCCATAAAGTTCCGTGGGTTCCTGCAGAGTTCTGCAAGTGCCCGCAAGGGCCTGTAGGGGCCCACAGTGTTTCTGTCAGGTTCCGTAGAGTTGCGTAGGTGCCATAGGTTTCCGTAGCGGCTGATAGTATTCCGTAGGGGTCTGTAGGGTTCTGTAGGCACCTGCAGTGTTCTGTAGGAGCCCATAGGGTTTTCGTGAGGTTCCGTTGTGTTGCTAAGGGTCTTGTAGAGTGCTGTCGGGTCCTGGAGTATTCTGTAGGGTTCCAGAGGGGCTCGTAGGGTTCCGTCAAAATCTGTAGGCTTCCCTAGGGGCCCGTGGGGTCCCGTAGATTTCCGTAGGGGCCTGTAGGGTTGTGTAAGTGCCCGCAGGGGTTGGTAGGAGCTTGTAGGGTGCCATATGTTTCCGGAGTGTTGTGTAGGGTTCCGTAGGGGCCTGTGGTGTTCCCTAGGGGCCTCTAGAGTCTCCTACAGTTCCATAGGGTCCTGTAGGTTTCCATAAGCGCCCGCAGAGGTCTGAAGGGGCCCGTACTGTTCCGTAAGGATCCATAGGGTTCCGTAGAGCTTCATAGGTTCCCTAGAGGCCTGTAGAGTACCGCAGGAGCCAGTAGTGTTCTGTAGGGGTCCGTAGGGTTCCTTCCATAGGGGCTGGCAGTGTTCCGTAGGGTCCTCTAGGGTTGAGTAAGTGCCCGTAGGAGTCTGTGGGATTCTGTAAGGTTCCGGAGGGTTCTGCCGGGTTCCGTAGGGGCCTGTAGAGTTCCGTAGTGGCTGGTAAAGTTCCGTAGGGCCCTGTGGGGTTCTGGATGGACCTGTAGGGTTCCGTAGGGGCCTGTAGGGTTCTGTAAGTGCCCGCAGGTGTCTGTAGTATTCCGTAGGGGTCTGTAGGGTTCCGTAGGCACCTGCAGTGTTCTGTAGGAGCCCATAGGGTTTTCGTGAGGTTCCGTTGTGTTGCTAAGGGTCTTGTAGAGTGCTGTCGGGTCCTGGAGTATTCTGTAGGGTTCCAGAGGGGCTCGTAGGGTTCCGTCGAAATCTGTAGGCTTCCCTAGGGGCCCGTGGAGCCCCGTAGATTTCCGTAGGGGCCTGTAGGGTTGTGTAAGTGCCCGCAGGGGTTGGTAGGAGCTTGTAGGGTGCCATAAGTTTCCAGAGGGTTGTGTACGGTTCCGTAGGGGCCTGTGGTGTTCCCTAGGGGCCTGTAGAGTCTCATACAGTTCCGTAGGGGCCTGTGGTGTTCCCTAGGGGCCTGTAGAGTCTCGTAGAGTTCCGTAGGGTCCTGTAGGTTTCCATAAGCGCCCGCAGAGGTTTGAAGGGACCCGTACTGTTCCGTAAGGATCCATAGGGTTCCGTAGAGCTTCGTAGGTTCCCTAGAGGCCTGTAGAGTACCGCAGGAGCCAGTAGTGTTCTGTTGGGGTCCGTAAGGTTCCTTCCATAGGGGCTGGCAGTGTTCCGTAGGGTCCTCTAGGGTTGAGTAAGTGCCCGCAGGAGTCTGTAGGAGTCTGTGGGATTCTGTAAGGTTCTGGAGGGTTCTGCTGGGTTCCGCAGGGGCCTGTAGAGTTCCGCAGTGGCTGATAAAGTTCCGTAGGTGCCTGTACCGTTCCGTAACTGCCTGCAAGGGTCTTTAGGCTTCCGTAGGGGCTGGTAGGGTTCCATAAAGTTCCGTGGGTTCCTGCAGAGTTCTGCAAGTGCCCGCAAGGGCCTGTAGGGGCCCACAGTGTTTCTGTCAGGTTCCGTAGAGTTGCGTAGGTGCCATAGGTTTCCGTAGCGGCTGGTAGTATTCCGTAGGGGTCTGTAGGGTTCCGTAGGCACCTGCAGTGTTCTGTAGGAGCTCATAGGGTTTTCGTGAGGTTCCGTTGTGTTGCTAAGGGTCTTGTAGAGTGCTGTCGGGTCCTGGAGTATTCTGTAGGGTTCCAGAGGGGCTCGTAGGGTTCCGTCGAAATCTGTAGGCTTCCCTAGGGGCCCGTGGAGTCCCGTAGATTTCCGTAGGGGCCTGTAGGGTTGTGTAAGTGCCCGCAGGGGTTGGTAGGAGCTTGTAGGGTGCCATATGTTTCCAGAGGGTTGTGTAGGGTTCCGTAGGGGCCTGTGGTGTTCCCTAGGGGCCTGTAGAGTCTCGTAGAGTTCCGTAGGGTCCTGTAGGTTTCCATAAGCGCCCGCAAAGGTTTGAGGGGACCCATACTGTTCCGTAAGGATCCATAGGGCTCCGTAGAGCTTCATAGGTTCCCTAGAGGCCTGTAGAGTACCGCAGGAGCCAGTAGTGTTCTGTAGGGGTCCGTAAGGTTCCTTCCATAGGGGCTGGCAGTGTTCCGTAGGGTCCTCTAGGGTTGAGTAAGTGCCCGCAGGAGTCTGTAGGAGTCTGTGGGATTCTGTAAGGTTCTGGAGGGTTCTGCCGGGTTCCGTAGGGGCCTGTAGAGTTCCGTAGTGGCTGGTAAAGTTCCGTAGGGCCCTGTGGGGTTCTGGATGGACCTGTAGGGTTCCGTAGGGGCCTGTAGGGTTCTGTAAGTGCCCGCAGGTGTCTGTAGTATTCCGTAGGGGTCTGTAGGGTTCCGTAGGCACCTGCAGTGTTCTGTAGGAGCCCATAGGGTTTTCGTGAGGTTCCGTTGTGTTGCTAAGGGTCTTGTAGAGTGCTGTCGGGTCCTGGAGTATTCTGTAGGGTTCCAGAGGGGCTCGTAGGGTTCCGTCGAAATCTGTAGGCTTCCCTAGGGGCCCGTGGAGCCCCGTAGATTTCCGTAGGGGCCTGTAGGGTTGTGTAAGTGCCCGCAGGGGTTGGTAGGAGCTTGTAGGGTGCCATAAGTTTCCAGAGGGTTGTGTACGGTTCCGTAGGGGCCTGTGGTGTTCCCTAGGGGCCTGTAGAGTCTCATACAGTTCCGTAGGGGCCTGTGGTGTTCCCTAGGGGCCTGTAGAGTCTCGTAGAGTTCCGTAGGGTCCTGTAGGTTTCCATAAGCGCCCGCAGAGGTTTGAAGGGGCCCGTACTGTTCCGTAAGGATCCATAGGGTTCCGTAGAGCTTCGTAGGTTCCCTAGAGGCCTGTAGAGTACCGCAGGAGCCAGTAGTGTTCTGTTGGGGTCCGTAAGGTTCCTTCCATAGGGGCTGGCAGTGTTCCGTAAGGTCCTCTAGGGTTGAGTAAGTGCCCGCAGGAGTCTGTAGGAGTCTGTGGGATTCTGTAAGGTTCTGGAGGGTTCTACAGGGTTCCGTAGGGGCCTGTAGAGTTCCGTAGTGGCTGGTAAAGTTCCGTAGAGCCCTGTGGGGTTCTGTATGGACCTGTAGGGTTCCGTAGGGGCCTGTAGGGTTCTGTAAGTGCCCGCAGGTGTCTGTAGGGTTCCGTAGGGGTCTGTAGGGTTCTGTAGGCACCTGCAGTGTTCTGTAGGAGCCCATAGGGTTTTCGTGAGGTTCCGTTGTGTCGCTAAGGGTCTTGTAGAGTGCTGTCGGGTCCTGGAGTATTCTGTAGGGTTCCAGAGGGGCTCGTAGGGTTCCGTCGAAATCTGTAGGCTTCCCTAGGGGCCCGTGGAGTCCCGTAGATTTCCGTAGGGGCCTGTAGGGTTGTGTAAGTGCCCGCAGGGGTTGGTAGGAGCTTGTAGGGTGCCATATGTTTCCAGAGGGTTGTGTAGGGTTCCGTAGGGGCCTGTGGTGTTCCCTAGGGGCCTGTAGAGTCTCGTACGGTTCCGCAGGGGCCTGTGGTGTTCCCTAGGGGCCTGTAGAGTCTCGTACAATTCCGTAGGGTCCTGTAGGTTTCCATAAGCGCCCGCAGAGGTCTGAAGGGGCCCGTACTGTTCCGTAAGGATCCATAGGGTTCCGTAGAGCTTCGTAGGTTCCCTAGAAGCCTGTTGAGTACCGCAGGAGCCAGTAGTGTTCTGTAGGGGCCCGTAGGGTTCCTTCCATAGGGGCTGGCAGTGTTCCGTAGGGTCCTCTAGGGTTGAGTAAGTGCCCGTAGGAGTCTGTGGGATTCTGTAAGGTTCCGGAGGGTTCTGCAGGGTTCCGTAGGGGCCCGTAGAGTTCTGTAGTGGCTGGTAAAGTTCCGTAGAGCCCTGTGGGGTTCTGTATGGACCTGTAGGGTTCCGTAGGGGCCTGCAGGGTTCTGTAAGTGCCCGCAGGTGTCTGTAGGGTTCCGTAGGGGTCTGTAGGGTTCCGTAGGCACCTGCAGTGTTCTGTAGGAGCCCATAGGGTTTTAGTGAGGTTCCGTTGTGTTGCTAAGGGTCTTGTAGAGTGCTGTCGGGTCCTGGAGTATTCTGTAGGGTTCCAGAGGGGCTCGTAGGGTTCCGTCAAAATCTGTAGGCTTCCCTAGGGGCCCGTGGGGTCCCGTAGATTTCCGTAGGGGCCTGTAGGGTTGTGTAAGTGCCCGCAGGGGTTGGTAGGAGCTTGTAGGGTGCCATATGTTTCCGGAGGGTTGTGTAGGGTTCCGTAGGGGCCTGTGGTGTTCCCTAGGGGCCTGTAGAGTCTCGTACAATTCCGTAGGGTCCTGTAGGTTTCCATAAGCGCCCGCAGAGGTCTGAAGGGGCCCGTACTGTTCCGTAAGGATCCATAGGGTTCCGTAGAGCTTCGTAGGTTCCCTAGAAGCCTGTTGAGTACCGCAGGAGCCAGTAGTGTTCTGTAGGGGCCCGTAGGGTTCCTTCCATAGGGGCTGGCAGTGTTCCGTAGGGTCCTCTA